>NW_017728925.1:17250196-17261138 GCF_001723895.1 Crocodylus porosus
CCGCCGCCGCCTCCTCGCCCGTTGCCATGCGGGCCCCGCGGCCTGCTTAGCAACGGCTGCGACGGCGGCCGCGCGGGGCCAACCGCAGTCACAAAGCGGTGACGGCCCCCCCGCGCCCCTCAGGAAACCCCCAGGCGCCAGGACCACGTGACAGATGCCATCTTGGAAGCGGGCAGAGCCCTCGGAGATCCCACATTCCATAAGGCGGAGGGAAGGAGCTGCAGCCATCTTGGAAGCGGGCGAAAACAGCGGTGGCTGGAAGCCCAGTGCTGTGGCAGTGGCTCTGTGCAGGATGCCAGCCCTGAGCTGCCCCTCGGGGTTTTGCCCACAGAAAAGTGACAAAGCAGGGTTTGGTTGGGTTTTTTCCTGTTGCAAAGCACTGAGAGAGGCCCCAGCTCTGGAGCACTGTTGGAAGTCCCTAGCAAATCTCGTTTGCACCGCTCACTGCAGCACCAGATTTAGGATTAAGCTACAGTTTAGGGCCTCACAATACGAAAGAAGAAAAAAAAACCTGGGCATTTTCGTTCTAAGATGACAAAAATAGACACAGATGTGGCTCCACTGTTATTAGTCATCTCAGGTTCATAAATTTGTGCAGAAATAACACTCATTCCTCCTAAAATTTCACAGAAATCCATTTTTCATGGATTATTTTTATCATATGGGTCCTCTAAAGCTGGACATAGTTTATGGTAGGGCCTCAGGATGTCATAATCTGGTACTGCTGCATGGCTAACACAGTGTGGCACCCCTAAAACGAGTTCAAGGCATCCTGGGGTGCTGCATCTCTGAGCCCAGGGGATTTGGAGGGACGGCTCCAACGGACCTGTCATCCCCATTGGAACATGCTGTGGGCGCTACCTGTGCCAGGGGCTCCCCCAGCTTGCATGAGATCAGCTTCACATCAGGGCCCATCACACACAAACCAGCTCTTTTGCTTTGCCATGGCATGCGAAAAGGTGCATGATGCATGCAAAACACAGTGCATGCAAACCATGATCCATGCAAAACAATGCATGCGAAACACAATGCATGCAAATCATGATGCACGCAAGCCACGATCCATGTAAAACACAATGCACGCAAACCATGATGCACGCAAAACACAATGCACGCAAACCATGATGCACGCAAACCATGATGCACGCAAAACACGATGCACACAAAGCTTTGGGTGCCATCCTGCAACAGCCTCCCTCAACGAATGAACGCCAGCCCTATTGCTCCGGGACAGGCAGCCATACATGGGGACCGGAAAGCGGGGCCCTGGAAAAACAAGGAGCAGTGCTTTGCTCCTAGACCTTTGCAGAAATGTGAATCTGATGCTGGTAAACAGGATTCTGGGTGCCACACGGCGACCAGCCATCACGTCTAAGCAGGGTTCTCCATGGCACAAGCAATGGACCCGTGCAGCATTGCCCAGCTAACATGAGCTGCACGGATTTTAGTCTTATTTTTCTTTGTTTTCTTCTTCTAACCATTGCAATTCAGTTTGACATCAGTGACAATTAAATAACAACTAAAAACAAGGAGGGGGGGCACCCTTGCAAGGCACTAGGTATGATCTCTCCAGACCTTTTCTGGATTGGTTGATGGACAGTTTCCCTTACCCCTTCATGTTACGACAACTTTTGGTCCCCTGGAAATGGGAAGTTAAAACCCCGAAGAAAGTGAGCAGCAGCACAGTTAAGTAGATGTTCGTCCCCAGTGGGGTGTCAGCAGCTCAGGAACGAGCGCACTAAATGCTCAGAGAACTCTAAATACTGAGGATTTTACAAGTTCTTAGCCAAACGTGAACTAAATTGCCTTGAAACTAGGCCTAATGGGCAACTTCAGTGGCGCGCTGCCACCATCCACTTGTCACATTTAATTGAAAACAAGCTGTTAAAGGGGCTCTGAGGACCTGCGCTCCACTTCAAGCAGGATCTCTTTAGCTGTGTAGAAATAATTACTTGAGTCATAGGAAGGTGCTTTTTCATTTTTATCACTTCGGTGGGAGGGCTCGCGTGGGGAAGTGTTCAGCTTGGAGGATGCTGCAACTATTAGCAGGGAAGGGAGGCTTCCCACCACCCTATCACACGCCATCAATATTTCACTTCCTACAAATCAATGATTTGCCGTGAACAGCTGCATTCAAGGGGCCCCGAAATTTATTTTTTTCCATTGTCCGATTATTATTATCGTTATCTCTGGCAAAGGGGGACCCGATACTAAAAGTGTGCCAGGAGTCTAGGTACGGGTGTGCCTACCGGCCAAGAAGGATTCACCCCAGATGTAGACTCTTAAAAGCTCTTGCTTTGAGGGTCTGATTTAAAAATCTAGATGCTTCCAAAAGACGTAACGCCCGATGCCCCGATTACCACCCCCTGACATTTCTGAGTAATGCACCTGTGCTCTCTGGCTTTGAAAGACAGGCCACAAAGGCGAAGAGATGGGGAAGGGGAGGGTAAGATAGAAAAAGAAGAGTGCTTTCTCATGAGCCACTCCAGGATGGTTTTGGACAAGCCTCAACACAGTCCATTAGTCTAAAGCAAAGGCAGAGTAAGTGCAGCTGTGCCTGGGGCACGTCATCTGAATGCATGGCTTTTTCCTTTTCACGGAACTGAACGATGTACGGAAACGACGTGTCCTGCACTAACAACCTCTGCTCGCAGTCGGACATGTTCTTTGCCTGCTTAAAAATAATAGTTCTGGAAAGTGCAAAATCCCAAAACGGTGCGGTTCTCTGGGTTTACTGAGGAATAATGTCCTGTGTGACCCTATCCCACAAGAGAAGTAAATATTCAGGGACGTCGAGTTCGAAGGGCTCTGAAGTTTCTTAGGCTCTTATAAAAATCTTCTCTGAATGGCTCACTTCTCCTATTTAACAGAGTCTTAGCTATTTCCATATTAATTGTCGTTTAAAATAGCTGACTGGACTTGGCTTTCTTGGATTACATAATAATAGCTGTCTACAGTCGCTTGGGAAATGGGCTGGTTGTTGCCTAGCCTTAATAAGGACCTAATGAGACAGATCTGGCTGTTTTGAGGATGTACCTGTCTGGCACCAAGGGGCCCCTTTTGGCAGTGAGCAGAGAGCCCATGCGCTAAATCGAGTAGGAAGTTGTAGGAGCAGAAAGACCCTTTAGAAAAGGGTGTGATGGTGTCTTGTTGCACCTGCTCTATCATGAAATAGAGGGAGTCCTCTTGTGTGTGGAAGGGGGCTGGCAGCACCGTGGTCTCAAGCAGGGTCTTGGGCTTTGGCATTTGCCTTGCTCCCTGGGCTGGCGTACTGTCAAGCACACTGCAAGCCCACCTTTTCTCTCAGGCCTCTGAGTTCCTAGCTATGAGGTCCTATGGTTGTAAGGGGAGTTATTTTATGTGCTGCTGTGGATTGATGTTGGGTGTGGGAGAGCCATCCGGTGTATATTTTGATGACGTTAAAAAAATACCTCCAAGCACCATGGAGCTGAGCTTTTACACACTGGTAAAAACAGATGAAGAGAGACAGGTTGCTGTCACGCTTCCGCTGCATGACGAGGAGGTAGCCCCACTGCTGACAAGCTAGAGGAGAGCCAGGGCACTCCCTCTCTCTGCCTTACCTGACTTTTCTGGAGCCCTGCAATAGCAAAATTTAGTGCGGGCAGACAAGTTGCTTTACTCCTGTATACGTGCAGACAGATGTAATCCACAGTGCAGTTCAAATAATGAACTCGGGCTTTTCTCCAAGGTTGTCAAGGCACTTCACAAAACAGGAATTCACCAGGTCTCAGCAGCAAGTCAGCCATGTTTGCATAGATTCAACCTAAGAAGAGGTACGCAGTCATAGCTGTATACGAAGAAGCGGTGCATATGGCTCTGAGAGTTGAAATCAAGGAATTGCTGCATGGGTATGGTGATTCAAGGAGCTGCAGAAGCAGGATACACACATTTAAAAGGAATTATGGTATTTATGCAAAAAGCCACAATGAATTAATAAGCTATTCAAAATTGTGCGTTTTAAACATTGTGTTATTATTAGGAATTGCACACGACCAGCTTTTTCTAGGACTTCTACCATCGCTTTAAAATAGTATTACGAACAACCTCAGGGGGTCAGAAGTACGCCAAGGAAATAGAAAAGGGGCTTTTATAATAAAGACAAATGACTCAACAACATGAGATTTTGTCCCACATGCAACTACATTAAATCTGTCAAAATATTAACGCGGGGGGGGAAATCCGAAAAACACCTGATGGTCCCACAAGAACAACTTTTAATGGTAACAAAAATATGTATCCTTTAGGGATAGTACATTCAATATAAAAACAAAAAATGCCGAGTGCCCTGTGTCACGTAGCCGGCAGGTGGTGCTGCAATCTGTGAAATGTGCTCATACAGAAAGCAGAACACAGCCTCCTGTTAAAATCCATCAGATTTTGTCGGAAAGGAGGATCTATATAAAACTAATCAGAATTTGGGACATAGCACCTGTAACAGGAATTGCTCTGTGCTACGGGGACACGGCTGAAATGTGAAACGAGGAGGAATCATTTTAATAAATGATTTTTTATTTTTTCTTAATAAACGTAAGAAAAAGATGGGGTAGGTGCTCAGGCAGTGATTAGAAGGGGGAAGAAAAGAACAAACGGTTCCAGGAAAATCAAGATCTCACCTGTTGGGGTCTGAGCAGACAGTAATCGGAGTTAGCCCATGAGCTCAGACCACAGGAGCCGCGGGACTGCCCTCCCACCCTCATCTGACTCTGCCACCTGATACAGGGAAGAGGGAGAGAAAAGACAGCATCCCCACTAAGTGCGTGATGCTGCCCACACCGCAAGAAGAAAGACCCTTCCCCACAGATGGCCAGCACAGCTGAAAGTACAAGGCTTCATCAGCCTGGTAATGTCTCATCACAGCAGCCTGCAGAGCTCCGACTATCAACTGAAAATGACCTTATAACGAATCCCGCCTGGTGTCACAGGGAGAAACGACCAGGCAGGGAAAGGTCCTGGTCCTTCCTGTCATAGTCAGCAGCCACAACTGATTGCACACTAGTCGCTTTACAACAGTACATGTTCTTCATATAAATCTCACAGATTCCTCAAAGATCCTGACTTTTCTGCTCCAGCCCTGAGCCAGACACAAGTCAGGAGTATGGAAAAAGACTGTACCTAGGGCACGGGTGGTCTCCCCACATTTTTCTTCCTATCCTTTGGTCCTTTTAGGAAGTGCTATCAGAAGGATGCTCTTGAACTCTGCAACTGTCCAGGAGACTGGACGGTCACCTTGCTGGGGGCACCTGACCCCAGCTGTCTTTCCTGCTCAGTGCAGGGGGCTGGATCTGATGATTTTCCGAGGCCCCTTCCAGCCCTTTACAATCTATGACTCTATGAAAACTTCAGCAGTGCTAGAAGGTGTTGGACTAACATACCCAGGGACTGGCATCTTTTATCCATCAAACACAGCCAACACAGGGTTAGCATCCTAAACTAATAACCATTCATCCCAGCCCTTTCCTGGTGGATCCCCTCTAAGAAGAGAGGAATTCAGTTCCTTGAGGTCCAGTCAGTCTTGGACCACTCTACTGAGACTGCCCAAAAGGCTGTTCACCACTGCTTGCACTGATGGGAGGATGGGTGTTTTTAGTGAGGGCGTCTGTCTGCAAACACATATCAGGACACAGCTGTGGCTCTCCAATGCCTTTCACACCAGTCACCAAGTAGCCACCAGATGGAAGCAACTGCTGAGACTGCTAGCAAGGGCCACATTTAAACAGCCGATCTACAAGTGAAAGGCTCCTTATTTTATTGCCTGCCCTCCTGGCCAGTCCTCTGCAACACATGCTAGCACTTCATCACCATAAACACCAGCAATAATGAAGGAAAACCATGGAAAAGCCAACAAGTCTCATGAGCAATGGAAACATCCAACAAAATGATTGCAGGGAAGGAGGATCTGTGTATATATAATTTGTAGAAATCAATTTTTCCAAGGGGTTAATGATCTACTACGGCGATACACCAGATACCTGATTTTCATTAGTCTGCATGGATGAAACCATTATTTCCTGTTGAGATAAAAGGGGATGGTAGACACTGTGCTGCAGGAAGTCAGCCTGTACATAGTGTTCACGCTGTGCCAGGTAAGGAGGTAGAGGGGAGGTGGCCTAGTTAGATGGTAGCAATGGAGTGGCAGGAGCAGAGTGCATCCTGCTATATCCTGCAAGTTAGATCCAGCGGCAGGAAGCAGAGCATTCATTTTAAAGCTCGCTCTCTGGTGAGTCCAAGGGAAATTCAAAGATACCGTGTGCTCCTAGTACCACACCTAGACTCCTGGCAGCCCCGGGCAAGCTTTTAGTATCGGGCCCCCCTTCATCAGAGATAATGATAATAATTATCGGACAATGGGGGGGGAATGACCATTTTGGGGCCCCCTCTCTGTCCAGGCAGATGCTTGGTTCGCCCATGTCTGTGTGTTCCTAAGCATGGACCTGCATGCCGGAGACTCCCACCTTCAGATGGATGCAGAAAGCAATCTTGATCTAGCCAGGGTTATATGCTAGCACATGCACAGAGTATACAGAGGGAAAAATACTCCTGAACCGCTTTTACCCAAAGAATCTCTTCAAGGCAGCAGTAGCTGCAACGGCTCTTGTAGGTGGAGGGACTGTCTGATCCGCGAGACAAGGTTTGACATAGAGGAGCATACAGGTACCCACATGCATTTGTCAGTACAGCATCCCATGCCCTAAAGCAAGAGAGCTGTCCCATTAACTACCTAATGAAAAAGAAATCTGGTCAGGAAGAAGCCTGTGTTTCAGTCCCAATTTAACGGTCTTTGCACCTGTAAAACAGGGAAACCAAGTCAGCCAGTTGCCAGACTCTGCCTCATGCCACCCATGCCCTAGACACCGGGGAAGCCAAGATTATCAAGTAATCACAGGACTCCAGACGCTGGTTATTTAAAACCATCATAAAACATGCAATCAAAATCATGAGTTATATCTAAACAGCCACACACAAGTAACCTCCTCCAAGCTACAGAATGAGAATTATTGCATCGAGTATTCAGTAAATCATGTTCAACAAGGAGTAAAGTTAAAACTAAGATGCCTTCATGGACAATTCTCAAACGTGGACAAAGACCCACTGTATCGAGTTATCTGCAGAGAACTAGCCACTCAGCTCTAAAGTAAATACCTCTGTCTGTAATCACAACGGGCGTTTTTTCCAATTGTACCTTTCCTGATCAACAGGAAAACAGTGTTTTATAAAATGAGAAGTCAGAGGAAAACTTGTTTGGTAAACACAGTCTCTCTTTGGGAAACATCTCTGTTGTAATTAGGCTTCCCAGGCTGGGTTTAAATTGGTTTACATAAACCTCTGCTCACAGTGTTTATGTTAGACTGTTCAAGATTTGTGGCTGACCTACATATCCCAACAAAACGTTTGCTGCATACTTCTGAAAAACATTTACATGATAGAAGATGATGAAAATATGCATAATTGCAGATGACATTTTTCATTCCTAAATCCTCTTGTACAGAACTTTGGACCCGGCCATGCATGAAAGAGGCTTGTGATTGTAATGGGCAGATTTTCTGGCTGCGCTAGAAATCCCAAGCTTCGGGACATTTGGCTTCTGTTTCTCCCTGAGCACCACACATCTGGCGTGACCACCTAACCAAAGGGAACCTCGGCATGCCGAGCGCACGCCGGGCACGGACCGAGGGGGGTTGGCAGGGATGAAACCCACATGCTGTGGGAGCCTGTTCACTCCCCAGCACAGCTCAAGAGATGCATCTGTCCTGCTGTAACCCAACCCGAGCCAGCACGGGGGGGTGCAATCTAAGTGCAGCTGCACCGCAGCATTTACAAGACGTGCTGGGTGCTCCCAGGATTAACCGAGGTCCTCCTCTCTCATCTGACCATCCTGGAAATCAGAGGAGGGAGTTATCCAATGTGAAACAGGAACCGGCCGGGGTCAAAACATTTAGCCCCTTCAGGAACTAGGTTCGCCTGTCTTTAGGCTGGCGATTTAAACCCGCAGAAAAGCTTGGACTCAGCCGCGAGCAGCGCTCCGGCTTCATTCAAGCACAAGCAAGGTCAATTCATTTGACCAAGGTCAGGAAGAGAAGTTCAGGCCCCTCCTTGCTTCCAGCTCTTCTGCTCTGTCTACTGGGGGTAGGAAGCACAGGGGCGAGGCAAGGGACCTCTACCTCATCCTCAGGCTTTGCGTGATGGCTTCCAAGGTACAAGCAGCTGGCTGGGAAAGCTAGTGCATGTTTCTTTTGAATGCGTCCCCCAGGTCCGAGATCACTGCCGGATTACATCCAGGGGAACTGACAGAGTCTCTCTCTCTCTCAACAGCACTGCTTATTTTTGCTTCACTAATGTCTTGGGTACAGTAATTAATTGGAAATAAAGAAAAAAGACACTCACCAGATGGAGCTGTCCCAAGCTCTGAGAATACAACCAGGACATGTTTTGAGGGTTTTTAATGTTCAGTCTCAAAATGCTAAGTTCGTGGGGGTGGTAGGTCCTTTTCCTCCCTCACATCCTTCAGTCCCTTGTGCTGTGCAATGGGAAAGGGCTTTAAACATTGGCTCTGTTACCAGAATGGAAAAAGCTAACAACCCCCCCAAGCTTTTAATTACTGTTCTAAGGAGCGACCTGATTCAAACTCAAAGTCAGGGAAAGACTCCAATCAAGCCCCCGCTATTTCATTATTCCCTCTCTACTATAAAACTACTGCACTTTAGCCTCTAACTTAGTGGCCTACCCCTTTCCATCGCACAGACCAAACTGGCCCACCGTCTGCCAACCTGCAGCCTTAAAGAGGGACCACTCTGCTTGCTTGCATGCTCTGACCAGACACATGGTGCAAGGCACTGCTCTGAAAATGCCTGTTACACCGCTAACGGCAAATGCCTTTGCCTGTCTAAGGGCTGTCCAGCAGCATGTGACAGGTCCAGCACCGATTCCTCACTACAGATCCACACTGGAGATGGGGTGCACTAGCAGGTGCTTCTAAAACTGCTGTGACACAAAGCCAAAGGAGCCTGACATACTAATCTGAGCGTAAAAACTTTGAGACTTTTCAGATCATCAAATGTGGCAGAGTGCTGCAATGAAGATTTTCCCGAGTAATGCCTTTTGCCTGCCTTGTTTTTGCTAAGCCCTATCTTATTTATTGTTTTAATCTACATAGCTCTGCAGTGCAGAATCTAGTCATTTGTCTGACAGGGATAAAATGTTACCGGAAGGATGGGGGAGAAATCCGGACTCCAAACCTGGCTTCCATTCAAAGCTTGCAGTGCCCTTGAGAGGCACCAAAGGCCGCTGTGCAGGTCCCTGCAGCAATGATGAGTTTGGAGAGACCCAGCTGAGGCAGACTCTCCCTATGCCTGAAGAAGGGCGTTTGCGCCCGAAAGCTTGCAAAGAACAATTTTTCCAACTACTTAGTTGGTCTAATTAAAGATACCACATCTACCCAAAGACTGCAGGACTGGCAGGTTCAGTGCACCATGCCCGTGTGAGAGAGAGGAGGAAAAGGCAAGAGCATTTCAGGACTGCACAGAAAAGAAGCCCCAGGCATGGCCCGAGAAGCCCAGGCAGGATGATCCTGAGAAAGAGCCAGAAGAGGGAATGCTTTTTGGATAAAGCACGGGCTGGAAAGAGGCTCACAACCACAAGCAAGAAAACCGTCTCTTCCTCTCTGCCCCCTCGGTGTTCAGGAACAAGGCTTTGCGCGCACGCTTTGTGAGCGAAGAGCACTGCGTCATCTACCTGACCCCAGCACCGCTGTCTCCTCCCGACACAAGCGCCTCACTCGGGTCACAAAGGGAACGGGAGGATGGGTTTGTCTGCACGGACTGTAGCCTGCTATCAGCTCCTCCTGTTCACCCGCCTTCAGCCTCTGGAGGGGAAGGCCTGCAGCTCTCTCCCCTACCTTGAAGCCAGGGTTTTATTTTTGTCAGCAAACAGATGTTTTAGATTTAGCCATCAGAAAACTAGTCCCAAAGACAGACATAACCATTAACCTTAGAGCAGCTGAGCCTGATGAAAAGTCCTGGAAAGTTAATGAACACAGGGAATTACACACCTCATTTCATTTGTAACGGAAAATATCCTGGAGCTGCAGACTCTGAACTCATAATCACCTGAGTCCTTCTTTTTCCAGCATTCCCACAAAATTCACCCCCCACTTCCCCAAAAGTTTTCCAGTCTGCATCTCACTGGAGAACAGCGGGGCTTTTGGCTTGTCCTCGTCAGGACAGGACCAGCCCTACGGGACTAAGGGCACCGGCTGTTCCAGGCAGCGCCCGGGCCTCGCAGTCCCGCAGGCGCGTGCTCGTGCCTGTCGAAAGGCCGTGGGCCGACGTTTCAGCAGCCCAAGCCGCGTGGAGCGGATGCGCGGCGCTGAAGGGAAGCCAAAGGCAGGGTGTTGGGAACCACCACGGGAAGTCACGAGCTGCAGCCGCGCTAGCGTCTCTTCCCCTGCTGCTAAAGCCAAAGCACTTGGGCAGACGAGACAGCAGCCACTTCGGCTGGCTTTGGCTGAAGGGCGCCAGGGAACTTAATCTCTTGCCGTGTGTCCCCACATCACTCTGAACATCTTCCCGGGGGCTTGTGCAGCCCGGTAAGACTTTGCTTCCATATTTTCATAATTACCAGAACCATCTTGCGCGGCGGGAAGCAAGCGTGCGAGACGAGCCCGAGGCCCAGGATCCGCGGGCGAGGAGAGCTCGCTCTCCTCCGTGAAGCGCATCCCGCCCTGGAGGCGGCCAGGAAGGGAGGGGGCGCAGGCTGCGGGCGGGGTGATGGACGGGCACAGCGGAGAGAAGAGGCCGCCGCAGCCCCGATGCCACCAGCGGCGCTAGCGCCCGAGCTCCTCGCACAAGGCAGTTCTGTCACGCGCCGGGCCCCGGCTGAAGCGGGGAGGGCTGGGCGCCGCACGCAGGTAGCGAGGGGCGCGCGG
>NW_017728925.1:17261238-17319458 GCF_001723895.1 Crocodylus porosus
GGGCCAATGGGCGGGGCGGCGCGGGATGCAGCCGGCGCGGCCCCGGGAGGATGCCGGCGCGGAGCCGCTACAGCCCGGTGGACGATGGCTGCGACGCGCGGGTGCCGCTGCACAGCGAGGAGGCCTTCCAGCACGGCATCGCCTTTCAGGCCAAGGTCAGCCGGCCGCCGCCGCAACAGGTCTGCGGGGCCCGGGCGCGACGGGCGGCTCTCGCCCCCTGGCCGCGGCCTGGCGCCCGGGAGAAGCGGAGACCGCGCTCCCCCCAGGCCGCGGCGCTCTCCTGCCTGCTCATTCTCCGGCTGAGGGAGCCGTGCCCGTCTCGGGGGCGGGGGCGGGCAGTTGGATCTCCCTCCCTCCCCCGGCGGGCTGGGCTCGGGGCGGGAGGGGAGGCCGGGCGCTGGCGCTGGCGCTGGCGCTGGCGGGGTTAAGGAGACGCGCAGCAGAAGAGGAAAGCGGCGAAGCCGAGGTTGTGCTTTTAACGTGTGGAGACCGTGGAAGAACCGCGGGATTGGCTCGCAGGAGCGGGGCTCCAGCTGCCGCTTCTGTGCTGGACCGCTGCCTCTTGCTCGAGATCGCCTTAATAACCCTTTTTATTTAGTTCTGCTAGGGCTCCTCTTCCACAGGGGTGTGCCATTCAGGCAGCAGCCTTTAGGGCGACAGAGCCATTTAGTTTGTGGCTTGCTTGTTAAGTGACGGTTGCTCGCGGCCAGTGTTTCAAGCTGATTTTTCCAGGGTCAGGACTTGAGCTTAAGAGCAGTAGGCGTTGGTCCCTAAAGACCTCAGCCAAGCAAGGTGAACGTGGGTGGACGCTTCTACCTCCGCGGAGCCCCGGGAAAGCTGCGGGGCTCTGCAGGGGACCCGGCCGCGGTCACAGGTGGGGCTGTAGGAAGGTGTTTGAGAGCAAGGTCCCCGCTCTCGCTGGCTCTTCTCCCTGCCGTGGGTCTGAGACTCCTCACCGTTGCTGATGGGTGGGAGGGTTCCCAGTTATCAGCCTACCTCCCTGCATCGAATCCCCTGCGACCCTGCAGGCTGTAGCCTTCTGTAGCTGGGGCCAGGTGCCAAACCATGTGGATCCTGGCAAGTGGCTTCCCCACCTCGGGAGATCCAGCCCCATCCTTTCTTCCCTCCTTGCTCAGAAAGTCCTTCCTGAGCCATGAGAGCAGGTCACCAGGCTGTCCAGACAAGGGCTTTTGTAGAGGAGGTAGAGGCATTTAAAAAGGATGCTCTAGTGAACCCAGATGATCTTTCAAATTGCTGTCCGTGCTCATTTTGTTTTTAGACAGGTGAAAGTACTAAATATGCAGCCAAAAAAACCAGAGAACAGAGCGCTTACTGATGTGAGGAGCTGTCACACCTGGGTTTGCAGAGCAGACGCCACACCAGGTCCCTCGCTCCTGCCAGCTGAGGGTTTCTCTCAGTGCTGCAAAACCTGCAGACTTGAACGTGCACAATGAGAGCACTGGAGCTGCCTATTAAGCAGCACTGGTTTCAGCCAGGAGGACAGGCCAGGTTTCTCCAGGGTTTCCCTGACTTGCTGACAAAAGAAGTCCAACAGCATACGCGGCCCCACACCCTACAGCAACTCCTTCTGACTCATGAGCCAGGTACTCTTATAAAGCAGAAACTAAGCATTTTTCAAGCCACCGCCTCCGACTCATGTGGAGGAGGAAGGCAGACTGCCTGCCGTAGCCACGAGCAGAGTCGGGCTGCACGCAGCAGCAGCAAAGCAATGACAGAACGTGTTGGGAAGGCTGGACGCTTGGGAAGGGCTTTGGGAGCCGACATTTTTTCCTTCGGCCATTCCCCTGCCAAGGCAAGTCGCAGGGTCTGGAGGACAGCTCCCTGCTCTCCCCAGCCTGCTTCCTCATTGCAGGAGGCGAGCGTGTATGAGAGGCACGTACATGGAGCATCCAGGCCCTTTGCCCCACTCAGCTTACTCCTCCATCCCTGGGATCTCCCTGTGCCATGAGCCGCTTGCTGCTGGTACCTGGCAGCTCTTGCTCCGCCGGCTTGCTGCGCGTGGCTCTCGGTGCCCGCTGTGGCGCAGCTGAATCCTCTTGGCACAGGCCAGCTCCTCCACGTCACTGCTCAGCCAGCCTGGCACACGTGCACGAGCAGATTGTGATGGCACGTGAGGTGGCAGCGCTCGCGCCATAGGGAGCGTAGGGAAAGAACTAGCCCTCGTGCCAGCCCAGGGCTTCCAGCTCAATACTAGATGCCATGGAGGCAGCCAAGGTACGGCTGGACACAAGCACTAGCTCGCTGTCATCAGGCTTCCATCCACCATGAGCGTTGGCACCCCTGCTTAAGAAGCTGCAATGAAATGCAGCCTGTTTTAGCGCGCAGGCAGGCCCCAGATGCCCAGAGTATCCCGTGCAAGCTCAGCTGGGCACTTGGTGTTGCAGGTGGAGGCTGCTCTTGGTTCAAGATGGAGCAGTGCAGGATACAGATTCTGGCTGCCCTCTGGGATCAGGAGGCGATCTCCACTCAGCTGGGCAAGCAGAAAGGCAGCAGGGAGGTCAAAGAAATCATAGGGCAGGAAGGGACCTCCAGAGGTCATCTAGTCCGACCCCTGCCTGAGGCAAGATCAGCCCTGTCCAAATCATCCCATGCAATCCGTAATCTAAACTCTACAATAAAGACTCCCATCAGCCCTGACACAACCAGGAGGAATCAAGGTGCGCTTTCATGGAAGGAGCTGGCTTTTGCAATCCAGAGTCTGGAAGGACTGTCAGCACCGGTAGCATTATCACTGGGAGAGGAAAAAACCCAGCCGCCCAGGGACTAGCTTACTCAAAAGTTGCTGCTTATTCTGAAAATGCCAGGGCCACTTTGCCTCCCATTCTGCATGTTCTAGACCCATCTCGTGGTTGTGTTTTTCAGTACATCGGCAGCTTGGACGTGCCGAGGCCCAACAGCCGCGTGGAGATCGTTGCAGCCATGAGGAGGATTCGGGTGAGTCTGACAGCACTGGTCCCCGTTGCAGTGGGAGGCTGCATTACATCTACGTGTAGAAGGAGCTGTTTTATGCCTCCAGGCTCCTCTGGTTCTGGCTCCTGCAATTTGCTGCTTTCTCGCCAAGCTCCAGATGCCCTGTCCTTTCGGAGGCACAGCTGGGGAGATGTTGGTTTCTCTCCGAGTACAACCACCTGTCCCCACTCCACCTCCCAGCTTTCAGTTCTTAGTACTGGGAATGACTAGTACAAGTGCATTTTCACCCCGGTTGTGTAGCAGGGCTGGGGGAAGGGTCCTGGCATGATTATTAGCATTGTAGCTTAAACTAGCTTTGATTTCTCAAGTGCAGCTTTGTTCCATCAGAGCCTCATCCCGGAGGCCAGGCTGAGGTCTGTTGTTTTCTAACCCAGCTGAAATCCTGCGGGTCTTAATTCTGAGCCTGTTCATGAAGTGTCTCCAACATCAGCCAAAGCAGATTTTGGAGTCCTGAATTCAAAGCCTTCAGAAGGGATTACCCTCATTTTCCTCAGTGTTTAAACATCTAATTTCATGGAGAATGGTGCTTTTTTTAAAAACTTTGCCTGTAACCAGCCGGAGAGCCGGTGTATTCATCTCCAGCTACGCGCAGAAATAAATTTCTCCGGCCCCCACCTGCCCAGAGACTACTAGCTTAGACCCTGCTCAAAGGACGTAGTGCAGAAGCAGTCTCAATGGTCCAACTATCCTAAAAGGTGGAAGTAAATAGCCAAGAGGCAATGGATGATGGTTGCTGGGGTGGCTAAGATGCTGTGATGATCATTAGTGTATTTTTAACTGCATTGCATTTTTGGCTCATCTGCCTCAAAATAGCTTTGCTAGAGAGGCTCTTTTCTGGTCCTCAGGTGGATAACACTCTTAAGCAAAAGATAAAAGGTGTTTAATAGCAATTCCTCGCAACTGTTGACAATGGCTGCTTCAGCACTGCTGCTGGGATGATGAATGACTTGATCTCTAGCCCCAGATCTTGGCAGTGCAGGAACGGGCCGGGGCTGCATGCGGACCATGCAGCACCTGCAGAACCAGGAGGGGCTGGTTATCCATTAATCTTATCACACTACTTTACATCAGACCTCCTGAGTCTTTCTTTAAACGGCATGGCATGCCTTTCCATATCACGCACTGTGCTGCTGGGTGTCATTCAGACACTTCCTGGCTGTGTCAAACAGAAGATGCTACTGTCTCAAAACCAGTTCATTGGCAATAAAACCTAGGTGATAAAGGATGAAGTAGGAGATCTTTGTCAAGACAGGCAGCCAGGGCACAGGATGTGGGCAATGTGGTGCTAGTCTGCACGCAGAGGCCCTGCCTGTGCTAGATTTCTTGTCTTAAACTCAGAGCTGGCCAAGCTACAAGCAGGGGGAAAAACCCAGGGCACAAGCCACTGATACCACTAGCCTTTTATTACTGCCTTCAGCCATTCACCGCCACTGCAGCACCCAGCAAACTGGGTGGCATAAAGAAGCTTGTGCTGTGTGACCTCTTCTGTCCAGTCTTTGGGGCGGTCACCAGGATTATGGGCGAGCCTGCTCTCCTGGATGCCTGCCCACTGGATCAGAGCAGAGGCCGTGCTGACTCTGCTGCCACCACCCTGCATTAGACACTCTGTCCCGGTGCCTGAAGCCAGCCCGCTCCACCCCAGCTGGTTTTCTAGGCTCTGGCAGAGCTGGTTGCTCCAGTCCTTTGTTACTCAGAGGAAGCAATAAGTGCAGGTTCAGAGCTCACTCCCATGTCTAATCCTGTGTCTTCACGGTGGCTAAATACATGCTGTCACCATGTGGGGAAAAAGAGACATCTGGCCGCTTACTCCCGAGCATTTCCCCCACGCTCCTCCCTTTAAATTAGCACAGGGAGCAAATGAAGGACACAGCCACTTGCACAGCCTGTTGCCCGGTCTGTTCCTTCCCAGCTTCACAGGACTCGCGCCCAGCTCCTGCGGCAGACAGAAGCGCCAGGGCACGGGGCACCCTCCCAGCTCAACGGGCCGCCTGCTTCCAGGAACCAGGTCCCAGAGCCATCAATTCTTGCATCCTGGGAGCATTGCTGTTACAGCGACCAGCTGTTCTGTGGAGGGGGAGCTTGAGGACACATTGCAAAATAGCCAGAAAGAGATCCTGCTTCCATCCCACAAATTCTTGCAGCGCAATTCAGCAAAGCCACTTGTGCATGTTCAGTCAGAGCCCGTGGGCAACGCAAGCTGGAAACCTTTGTTGCTGATCGCACTCCCTTCAGCGAAAGGGAAAAGAGTGCAAATACAATGGGTAGAGCAGGGGAAACTGATGCTCTCTGCAAGTCCCCCATTATGCAGAGTTACACATGCATCCGAATCTGCTAGTCCTCTCTGTGGATTATTAGCTGCATGCAGTTGCCATGTCGTTATATGAGCCTCCGAGTTCCCAGCGGCCCCCTGCTCCCTTCCCCCCTGACAAGAGGGGTGATGAAATGAGGTTAGCATCAGAACAGCAAGACCTGAAAGACGGTGCCGACAGGCCGCTGTGGTTCCAGCTACGGCTTATCCGTGGAGTCCAGTCCACAACACGGCTCACACAGCCTGCTCGGGAAAATGCGCTTCTGCTAACGGCTATGTAGGAACCCTGGATTCCGGAGGACGGCTGTCACAGTCGCTGCACAATTTCTCCTCTCTTGCCTGAGGCCATCCAGGGCTAAGCATCTGGGAACACTTGTGCTTTAGCCCTTTCTGCATGCCAGGGCAGCGATGCCCTTCAAGAGTTGGCCCTTGGATGCAGAATGGGTTCATCTGCGTAGAAATGGCATCACGCAGCCCTCCCTGCAGTTGCAGGCCCTTTGTTTCTTTCCGAGAGAGCGCACGAGGCACAGGGAGATCCCTTTGCACGAGCCAGGGTGAGTCCAGGGTGCAGCAAGTCTTTGGGGAGGGGTGTTGGGTCATCTCTGCTCCCCAGTGCTTTCAAGGGAGTAGCTAGTGGGCAGGATTCTGCCCTTTGCACACAGGGCTCTGCGGGTCCCAGGCCCAGGGAGGGAAGCAAACACTTGTCAC
Organism: Crocodylus porosus; assembly: GCF_001723895.1. NCBI lineage: Eukaryota > Metazoa > Chordata > Crocodylia > Crocodylidae > Crocodylus > Crocodylus porosus. The sequence goes on from NW_017728925.1 coordinate 17,267,246, forward strand.
GAAGCAGCTTCTCCAAGCAGGTGCAGGCTTGGAGCTGGGAGGAGGCTGGACTGCACCAGTAGGTGCTCAAAGACCTGGAGGGTACAAAACCCTCCCTTCCCAAATGCAGGTGGTAGTACCTCCAGTGGCTCTGCAGGCAGTGCTGTGGCCAGGCAGGTGTGGCTGGTCCCCAGGCCACCTGCTCCCTTCCAAGGGGGATGGGATGGAAGATGGAGCCACATGGGCTCCATCTTTGGCTTGGGGCAGAAGTAGGGGCTCAGCTGGCGCAGCCCAGACTCCAGCTGCGCAGGAGGCACGATCCCCTGCACAAAACCAAGGCACTCAGAGCATCAAACTCTCCCAGCCGTGAGCAGCACATCCACTGTGGTCTCCTGCTGAACAGGCCATGGGGAGCGGACCAAAAACACCTTGCCCCAAGGAGGATCCATCACACCCCCACTGCCCAGGCTGCTTGCCAAGAGCTCTCCAGGCTCTGCTGTTTCTTTCTCGGGGCACTCAGCTTTGTTTGGGATTTAAAAACCTGTGGTCCCACAGACCTCGAGCCCGAGTCACGGACCTCTGTGACATTTCAGCGCTCTTAAAGCTGTGCTGTCAAGTACAGCCAGGGCTGTCTAGCCACTCCTGCTTACAAGAGCGGCGACTTGCTGACTTCCTTCCCACGTTCTCCTCCTGTCTCCTTTTAACAAACCCAGTTTCTCAAGTTTGGCTGCTCTCCCCTCAGCGAGACGACGGCTAAGCATCAGAGAACTGCACTGATCCAGCCATAGCGCTGGCACTAAACCGGCTAACGCAGGCGAGAGGTGTGCTGGTTTCTGAGAAGGTGTCTGGCTGGGTAGTTCAGCATTTGATGCTACGTGCTCCTGACAGGCAGCCAGTTTTGGTTTAAGGCAGTGCTAGCGGGTTACGTGGACTTGGATGACTTGCCAAGCATCTAGGTGCCAACGCAGCTGTCATACCTGTCTAGGGACAGGACGGGCACCGAGGGAAGAGCCACGAAGATGCTGCTGTTTCTTAGCAAGCAGTCTGCATCACTCGAGGGGCAGGAAAGGGGGTTTTGCAGCAATTCACTGATGGGGTCTCCATTCATCCACCACCTCCCTGCTTCTCTCTCCCCCGCCAGCTGCACCCACATGCCTTCCCTGGCTCCACCTGTCCTTTCACCTTCATCCCCAGTGGACGAGACACCTCAGGTGGGTGCGTTGTCTGCACTGCGCTGGCTGCCATCTGCTCTGTCTAGTGGGAATATTGATCAGCACTATCAATCAATGTCCTGCCAGACAGAGCAGAGCTGCAGCGTCGGGAGAGGACAATTAGTCACCCAGATGGACTGGCAGGGGAAGCCAACGGGGCAGCGGAGAGCCACCAGCACAGAGGGGAGGGAGACGATGCGGTAACCCAGTTCCCGGGCAGCGCGTCTGGTCCTGTTGCCTGGTCTGCTACAGAGATCTTTGCATGCCCGCTCTGCTGCAGTTCAAGGCCCATCAGATGTGTGGCAATAGGGATTTCATGTGGTTTCAAGCCGTCACATATGATTAGGCTAATTGCTTGAGCCAGGTCCCTCAAAGGTAGAGTCGATCGTTGCATTTTCAGACTTTAATTGAGTGTTAATTGCAGCCAGTTTTAGCCCTAATCCCTCATTAGTTTGTTTTCCTTTCCTTTGTCAGCACTGTAGCTCCCTGCCACATCCTTGGCAGGACAGGCAACCAGGTGTGGACAGAAGATCCTACGCCAATCCAGAGGTCATCTTGGGAGAGACAGGCTCTGGGAGAAGTCCCGTTGCCTTCCCCATGCCCAGAGGATGGGGTCTGCAGGGCTTCCTCCCAGTCAGCCACTGAGGCCATTAACCAAAGCCATACAACCATCATTGCCATGAACCCATTCCCCAGACCTGTTCCTTGGCAAAGTGGCTGGGCACACGCAGACAGGAGAATCTGCCTCCCTCTTCACGGTCTGTGCAACTTGCTCGGCTCCGGCCCCCATGAGGAAGACCATCCTTAGCATCCCTCTGTCCTTCCAACTCTCCCTCCACTGAGCCACAGGTCATTGCTTTGTATAGTCATACCTGTTCTTTCCCAGCATACCTTGCAGCATCCTACAACTCCCACAATCCCTCTTGGGACTGCATCTCCCAGGATTCCTCGGCACTAAAGGGAGCCTCTACAAGCACTTCGTTAGAGCCCAGTTGGAGGGTCCTTGCCGCTCAGCCTACAGTCCATCCTCGCTTCACTGCAACGCAGCGTCTTGCTCTCTACTTTCACCTCCCTCTTTCATTCACTTGACCAATCCTTTCTGTTCATCCCTTGTTTTTTCTCCTGCCCAAGAAGGGGCAGCTCTACAGACCCTTTGCTGCTGAACATTGATACCGATTCTCTCGACATTTAGCTCTATGAATGTAAAACCCTTGGGCTTGTTTCTGTTCGCCCAGCCCTCTGTTTAACACTGGATTTTGGGGATGGGGGGATACACACCGCTGTGACAGAGGAGCGTAGGCCCTTCTGTGCAGCCACATTCTGCAAACCTAATTTTTTTGGTCATTTTGGATGTCTCAATCCTCAGCTCCTGTTCAGAGAGGAGGCTGCATGTCATCGATAACAGATGGATGGAGGGATCAGCCAGTGAAATGTGTAATCTCTAAGCAACAGTGACCTTTTAATGTCTTCCTTGCATTGCTGAAAACCGGATGGCTTCTTAAGTGAGGGGGTGGAACTCGTCACGCATGCTAACACTGTTTTGCATGGAAGTCTTGATGGATTGGGGTTAGCTGAAGGCTAATGCACAGAGCAGTTAAACATATAAAAGTTAAATTAAACTGTTAGCACCAAACTGAACAAGGGAGGGCTTTTCAATCAGCTTTAAAACTTGTAAATGCAATGAGGCAGGTAGTTTTGGATTGTAAAGCAAAGTAGCGTTAGCAGTACAATCATCTTACAGAGTGCTGGAGCACCTGGCTTCACGGATGGGGTGGAGAAGACCTCTTCTAGGCCTTCCAGCTGCTTTGAAATAAAGTGGCTTTTCCAACACTACTATTACTAGGCTGCAGAGGCACAGGAGGATGGAGTAGCGTGGCTTTCAAATGACATTAGTGTGTGGAACGGTCAATCTTGGCTCAAACCGGCTTCTGTCTGCGTGTTAGAAAAATGTAATTGAGATGGCAACCAGACTAATAGCAAGTGTGTTTGGTTAATGCATGAACGAGCAGGCCCCTGCGTCCAAGGGACAGTCACGCAAGTGAGCAAAGCCTGTGTAAGTGGGTGGCCTTCGTCCCATCTCTCCCGCCAGCGTGGCCCTGACTCCTAGCCTCCTTGGCTGAGGTTGTCGCCTGGGGCCTGCACTCCAGAGCAACTGGCCAGGGTCCAGGCACTGAGGGGGAAGCTGGTGGATGTGAGCGAGGGTTGCTTTTAAACAGGTTTCCCTTCAGTCTGTCCCACCCGGAGTCGGCTATGAGCCTTCTTCCTTCCTGTCTGCGAGCCAGTCTGCTCCCTGCGCCTGGAAGATGCTGGTCCTGCCGCTCTGGTAGATGCAATTTCTGCCTCAGGCCCCATATGTCCGATTCCTTTTGCGGGGGTCCCATGGGACAGTGGTCTCAAGGGACGCTGGCCATTAACAGAACGGGGCTTCGTACGGTGCTTGCTTTCCCCCTCCTGCTTTTGCTCTGCTTTGCACAGGTGCCTGACAACCTCCTTCAGGTCTGCAGCAAATGCCTCTGGTAAAGCTGCTCCGTAACGTTCCTCAGTGGGTCCCCGGGTGAGTGGCAAGGGGGGTAGCCCTTTCGTGATACCACGGGGTGGCCGTGTGGATCAGGCTCTGTCCGTCGCTGTCCCCTCCCTACTGCAGAACCCAAATCCTGATGTGGCTCGTGCCTGGGGCAAGGGGCTCCTAGCCATGGAGCCCTTGACTCACCTTGCGTTGCTGCCGCCCCTGGGGAAACGCCAGCTCTTGCTGGTCTCGCTTCCCTGCACCTGAGCTCAGGGCCGAGGAGCTGGGAAATGAGGCGGAGTTAATCATTCCTGGGTGACTGGGTGGTGCTGCCGTCCTGTGCCATTAGCGTTCCTGGGGAAGGGGGAACGCCCGACACATCCACCCAGAGGCCTCGGAGGTCAGGAGCGATTAGCAGGGGTGGGAAGGGGCCGCAGCACGGCAGCCTTACACGCCAAGCAGGCATCTAACTTGAGGTCATCTAAGGACACCATCATGGCTCAAGGTGGGGCAGGGATACGTGCATCACTTACGCAATGAATACAGGTCCCTGCCACGGTTGCAGAAGCCACGAGGCACTGCTGAAAGGAGAGCACAGGACGCAGGCGGCTCTTTCCCTCCGGCAAGTTTGCATCGCTGCAGCTGGAAATGGAGCGGGGCACGGCCCCCGGCGTTTGCAGCAGTCATGCAAGGGGGCAAGATCGACTCTTCAGCTGAAGGCCCCACAGTGCCCAGCCTGATGCGCTGCTCCGGGCGGCTGCGCTCTGTCCTGTCCAAGTTCGTGACGCCCACAAAGATGCTGCCCGAGACATGCTGGCTTGCGCCGCTGTCACAGCAGGGAGCCATGCTGGAGGGGGACCTGAGGGAGAGCAGAATCCCATGGCAGAGAACGTGTCCCTGCGGTGCTCTTCAGCTGTCCTGGCTCCGGCTCAACAAGAAGCCAGCCTTGGCCCTGCATGAGAAACCTTCTGGCTCTCCGGCACCCTGCCGTCCAAGCGCCCTGTCCCAGGCTAACAAGCCAGCGCAAAACCACTGGACTGCCAGGCTTGGCACTCCCCTGACACCTCTTCTGCCTCCCATGCACCTTTCCAGGGAGGCCTGCACTTCTCCTTGCCTGGATCTATCTTGCTGGGGTCATTTGACCCCAGCAGACTTCCTGCCTATGGCAAGGGGCTGGACCCGATGATCTCGTGAGGTCCCTTCTAGCCCCTAATGTCTAGGGTCCATGTCAGGCTGGATTCATTCATGCAGGGCACTGTGCAGCCTCAATGTTCAGGGCTGTAAGATGGGCTCATGCCTTCCCCACTCACAGAAATGCCAGGAGGGATGAGTTTTGTAGAAGGCCCTTTTTGGGGACGCAGGTGGAGTCGCCACGGCTGGATGCTGCTCCTGTCCAAGGCGTGTGTTTATGGGAGCAGACGGCACAGGCCCTGGCAGGGATGATGATCTGTGCAGGCCGCTTCCTGGAAGCGGGGTTTTCCAGTGTGCATCTCCTGCTGACATCCTACCATGCAAACATCGGCTTCCCCCGGCCATCAGCCCCTGGGGGGGCTTTGCCCATGATGTGCAGCATCCCAGCTGATGCTTTCCCCGATCTGTAGCAACCCAGGCTGGCAGTGGCCCGACGTCCACCCCTGAAGCTGCTGCAGGAAGAGCTGGGTCCAGAAAGCTGGTCTACAGATTGGGCTCCCGCTGGCTCGTGGCGTCCAGAGTGGAGGAGCAAGCACTCGTGGGGCTCTGTGCAGCCCCATGAGGTTGTGCATGCTGCAGCCTAGTGCCCTCCTCGCACACGCGTCCACAGGCGCAACGGGCACTCGGAAGCACCCAGCAGCGCCCGGCGGGCTCGGGGCTGGTGCAGAGGCACACCACCGGTCACTCTGATCCAGCCTACATGAGCAGCCCAAGCCTCCCTCCATCGGATCGTGCTCAGCAGCCGACCTGGAGCAAGGCGGTGGCTTCAGTCCAGCCCTTCGGGGCAGATGTCTGCATCAGAAGAGCTGTGCTGGGACTTGGGTGGGGAGCCGGCAGTAGCGACACCCGTGGCCAGGCCGTCCCTGGCTGCGCTGCCTGCCTCGTGAAACCCGGCCCCCGATTCACGGGGGAGGAGGGCAGAGGAGCTCCAGCTCTCGGTAAAGGAGGCAAAGGGGCTCTGCTCTCCCCCCGCCAGGGCACCTGGCAAGCACGACGGATGTGGGAGTCGTTGTGTGCAAACACAGGAACACCGCCTGTCAGCAAGGGTGGCGAGATGTTTTCTTTAGGCATACCGGGCTCACGCAGATGAGGCCTGTCTGGAAAAACAGGCAGGAAGGAAAAGAAAGGCCTGAGATAAGGCCGCGAACAGCAAGCCTTCTTCAGGACGATTAGCTTTTTTGCCTCTTACTTGGCCAACTACAAAGCTGGTGGAAGCCAGGACAGGAAAAGACCTGCAAGCACAGAACAGAGGAGCTCGGGCAAGATTTATCGCCTCCTTCTGAAGACAAGGGGCGTCATTTTGTGGGGGGCCGCTAGACAGACATGGGACCCGGCTGGGATGGCTGGAGAAGCCAGGTGCGTGGGTCTCCGCTGCCAGGTGGGAATGCCTTAGCTAAGACAGACGGGCATCATTAAAGGTACTTTCCCCCCAGTGCATTCCTCCTCTCCCTGAAGCAAGCAGTGCTTCAGTTTGGAGAGGCTGTTTCATTGCTATCCACCCCCCAGGTCACCGAGACGGACCTGCTGGAAAAGGGCCCAGTCGAAGAGTGGGAGAATCACAGGCTCCTGCTCTGGGTTGGGGAAGGCATGAAGCTGACACGAGGCAGGGTGTCTTTGGAGGGACCAGAGGAAGGGATGCGCTAGCCTCATCCCGCAGAAGGCCGTGGTCCCGGCAGGCAGCTTTTGTGCAGGGAGCGAGCTGCGGGAGCTGTAATAAGTCAAGGAGTGGAAGGGGCTGATTTAAGCGAGAAGAAAGGGCTTATTCAGGTTCTGCCCAGCACTCCCCGCGTCCATTGTGCTCTGAGCTTGCTTTCTGCTCTCCGCTGGACAGCTTTATGTTTCCAAGGCTCATAAATCCTCCCTCCCCGCCGGATGGGAGGCGCGCTCCTGTGCTGTGCTGCGTGCTCAGGAGGGCCTGTTTGCATGTTGCCCAGTGACTGCGGGCACCAGCTCCGACTATGACACACCGGCTCCTCGTGATGCCTTAACGACCTTCGCTCTGTGTTCCCGGGACGGAGGACCTGGGCAGCTCCATGTGCTGCAGGGTCGGGGAATGAAAGCCCTTAGCTACGTGGCAGAGCTGGTAAGATCACCCGGCTCCAGCCGTCCACTCCTTTCAAAGATGTGGGGGAAAGTAATAGGATTAAAAACTATCCCGTTCAGACCCTTGGAGTTGAAGCTTCTCTAACATGAGATCCAGGAGCTGGTGCTTCCAGCACCCGTTGCTTACGGGGTAGCTCCAGGTTCGTGTACAACCGCGAGAACTTGGTTCAGAACGGGGAACTTTCCATTAATATGAACTCTTTAGGCTTCTCTGCATTGTTAGCATCTAAAGCCACCCCCTGGCCCCTGAGGCTCCTGCCTGCAGCGGCCATGGGGGGAAAGGGTTCTTTCCACATTGCTTAAATAAGCTACTTGCTGCAGCACAACAAGGTGCCCACTTAGGTACAGTGGCACAAATCGGTTTCCAGCAAGCTCCGGGTATTGGGGACAGCCCTTCCCCACGGGTCTGCCCCTCCTTGCCACCTACCTCCTGGGGCCGTCTAGCAGGCACGTTTGGGGGCAGTGGTGGAGGCTCAGTCTTTTGGAAGAAAATAGCGCATCCATCAGCAGGACGCTTCTCGTCACGAAGCCGCTGATGTCTAGCGCAGCACCCGGCCAGCTCTTCCTTTCTGTCCCTGGGTCCCTTGAAAGCTAAATCAGCAGCAAAGTGCCCGAAAGCTCACCTCTCCCATGTATTCAGCTTGTCCAATAAAAGCTGCTATCAGGAAACCCCCTTGCTTCCTGCATAGATCTGGACCGTCACAGCTACAGCACTCCAACTTTGGGCGCTGGACTAGATGTGACCTCCTGAGGTCCCTTCAACCCTCATTTTGTATGATTTGATGAACGCTACTAAGATTTTTGTTGCCCATTCAGCTAAAATGCTGTGGAGCTGCTGGCTCGGAAGAGGTGACCCAGCCCCTGTGAGGAGGTCCAGGCAGGCTCTGGTATGTCCCTGGCTCTGCTTTAAAAACATCACCTGCCTGACGATTGCAGCGTGCTGGGTTCGGTGGCTATGGTGATGCCCCACAGACTAGCCCCGAGGGGCAGGGGCACCTCCCAAGACCCACAGGCCTTTGCATGTGTGATGATATTCTCATTTCCATAACGAAGGCCCTGCTGACATAATTAATCACCTTAAGCATTGCTTCCCATTCATGGAAGATATTCCGGGGGCTAGCTACCGCATGTCATTTTGAATGCGCATTAGTCCGTCCTCTTTCTTTGGCAGACACGTGTGTAATTTATATCTGCTTGGGTGGAATTAGTCAATGAAATATGCATCACCCGGCTCCATTACCATTTTTACTCGTGCAGCTCTTTGCTCTCGGGTACGTTAATATTGCACACTAACAGCGCGTGGGGCCACGGGAAAGGCAGCACATTAAACACAGATGAATGCAGGAGGGTTTCTAGAGGTTTGGCTTCCTCCAGAACAGAACAGCACTGGAAATTAATGAAGCTGCTAAATTAAAGACAAGGCAGTTCCCCTTTCTGGCTTTCATCCTTATAATATCCCCCAGTTAGTCTCTTGAGCTTGGACAAACCTCTCTCTACAGACCCATACCCATGCCTATTGGCCTCTCCAAATGCTAGTGTCCAAACACGGTTTTAGCTCCTGCCGGGTCCAGAACAGCTCTGGAGCTCCCGGAGCTGGCGAGGAGACTGAACGTGGCCAAAGGGCATTTGATCCTTGGTAACCTTGAGAGATGTAGAAGAAACTCAGATATCACCTCAATTATAGGGGAAAAATAGCCAAGGAACAAAGAAGCCCAAAGAGCCAGGATCAGATTAACCCATGAATGCCCTGTGTCTCCTACACCAGTGCACATTTGCCATTGCGGGGGATAACGCTGACTAGCTTGAGCCCATTTTGGAGGAGTTTGTGCTGTATAAACCCGGTGAGCTACAGGCAATTCCAAGATAGTCCTAGAAGCTCTCGCTCAACCAAGTGACTGATGCTGGATCCTGCCTGCTTCTGTGGGCAGAGATGGAGCTGCCCCTCAGGACTGTGGGCCCCCTGCAAGGTGCTGCCACCCTGGACCGGGAGGATTCGATGCCTTGCAGCTGCATTTCAGGATGCAAAGAGCTTCAGCCGCTTGGATGCCAAATCAGAGCTACTGTCCTGCCCTGTCCCATCTTGCTTCCAGCCCAAACAAGGGGTGAGGACATCAGGCTGCCTCGCTGGCTGCTTGAGGAGTCCTGCTGGCTAAGAAGGGGCTTCTTATTCAGTCCTGGCAAAGGCAGACGTCAGGAAGCAGCGGTGCCTCTGCAGAGCCAGGGCTGGATGCAGCCTGAAGGCTTGGACGAGGAGCTGTGTGGGGGCGAGGTGGCAGCCCGGGGCCGTGGCGGGGAACGCTGCGCCATGTGCTCTCTTGGAAGTCTTGGCGATGCTCTTCCCGGCCACCTACAAGAAGGGCAGTAGCTCTTTAGCAGGCAGCCCAGTCCACCCTGCTTGGGCTGGTGTTCACGGGTCATGAGCAAGCCCCAAGCGCAGGTGAAGGGTGAGACTCCAGTGCCTCTGCGGCTGGTGGGTCTGGGCTGCATGGCTGAGGGTGAAGGCAGGAGGGGACGCCAGCTCCGGCTGCTGCAGGATCAGGCCTGCCACTTGGTTCAGCAGTCTCAGCACCCCCCAGACCCTGCCCAAATCGCTCTTGGCCAGGACCCTTTCCATGCAGGACCCCATCTCAGGACCCGACTGCTGCTAGGGCAGGCGAGGGGCAGCACCGAACAGGGCATTTGCCCCCCGGGGAGGCGGTCTCCCCTCCAGACACTTGCACAGGGCCCAGATGCAGAATGCATTTCCTGCCACATCTCTGCGCTCCCCTCTTGCTGGTGCTCCGGTCCATGAGCCCAGTCGCTCTGCAGGATGGGTTCGCTCTCCCCCTTCTGCATCTGCACCTTGCTTGCAATGAGCTGTGCAGCGGCCGCAGGCCCCATCGGAGACTTGTACAGCCACCTCTAAGCCTGGGACGAGAGAGCGGGCGGCGGGTCAGGAGCGAGGGGCTGAGCGCGGCCGCGGCGCACGAGGGCGCGATGCAGCTGACGACAGCTGCCTGAGCGTGCGAGAAGTTCACGTGGTCTCCCAGGACTTCAAACCGCGCCCCCACTGTGGCCCCGCGCCCCCGCCGCCATTAGCATTCGCTCCTCCACTTGCAGCAGAACGTCTCGCAGATGTCGCTGCGGCTTCACGTGTGCTGGGGCAATGGCTAGACTACTAAGCAGCTGGTCTCCAAGCAGTAACTCACAGGAGATCGAGGGGCTGCCGCTGAATCAGGGCGGTGCCTCACCCCGTGAGCCTGCTGGAGCCCTGGAGGTTTAGGAGCAGCGTCGGAAGCATCTTGCGCAGGAAAGGCCCCAAGTTTTCTGGGTCGGAGGCTGGTCAGAATGACAACGGGGGTCGCTGGGGGCGTTGAGCCTCTGCAGTACATCCCCTTGCTAGCAGCGGCGTATGAATTTGCCCACAATTGAGACTCCACGTGGCCCTTTATGATGGCGTCTGCATGACTAGGTCCCTGTTTCCTGTGCCGATGGCTGCGACGCTATCCTGCCAGTGCCTAAGCACCCCAGACGGTGCCTTCCCACCAGCCGGAGCGCCCCTCGCCCTGCCGCGGCCCAGGGTGATGCGCAGAGCCCAGGTGCGAGAGCCATGCATCACCGTACCCCATGCCTTGCAGCTGAGTCCGGTTTGGGGGTGATGCTGATGGGGGAGACGCACGCGTCAGGAAAGCACCAGCCACTGCAAGGGCAGCCCCCTGCCCGCGTCCTGGGGCAGACGCTTGGAGAGGAGAAGGGCGAGCCACGGTCCTCTTACGCAGCAGCCACCTGCGCCTCTGCTCCAGGCAGGACACCAGGTGGATGAAGCCCCCGGGCTTGCGCAGGGATAGAAAGTTTATCTCCCAGATGAGACACGGGGGCGCTCTGGGAGTTTTAGAAGCAAACATGTCCAGACGGAGCTGTTTCAGCTGCTGCCCAGGCACAGGAAATGCTCCCCTGGCCTCGCACACATGGTGCCTCGCTGGAGGCGCAAATAAGCAACCACAGGCAGCAAATCCCTGGGTCTTTTTTTCTTTTCTAATCCTGTTTTAAATGTAGCCCCTATCAAACGAGCAGTGATTTGAATCTGTAACAAGCTGCAAGCCAGGAGGGGCTTTCACAGCCGCTGAGCTGCAAAAATTGCCTTTGAAGGCAGCGCGAGCATCTGGGCCAAGGCCTGCGATGGAGACCAACAGGCCTCCTGCGCTGCCGAGGCTCAGGAGAGGTGCCCACGTAACGGGGATGTCGGTCGCCTCCGCGCTGCCGTTTGCAGCTACCAGTCCGCCCAGCAATGGCTCCCTTGCCGATCCCCCCAGCTCCGTTACAGCACAGTTTATGTCATTAGGCTGTTAAAATGGGGATTTATAATCCCTGCTTTCAAGCTGTGGTAACTTTTACATCGAGGAAAGCCAAAGTTTTTTTGTTTAGCTAGAGGAGATCGTGACAGCAATACTGGCTCTGACGGAGCCCGGTTGATTTAAGCCAGTCAAAGACCTGGCCGAGGGAGGCCAGTTTCTGACTGAGGAAAGCTCAATGCTGGGCACAAGACTTGTGTTTCAAAACAAAGCCTCAGAGGGGACGGGAGGATTGGGTCCATATGCAAAGCTGTGAGGTCTCCTGGCTGTTTCTGCTGGTTGTATCAAAGGCAAGGACCCCTCACCATCACCACGGACGGGATTGCAGACACGGGCCTGGACTCCCCGGGGGCAGAGAGGCCCTGGAGGTTGATGCGATTGCAGAAATGGCCGGGATAATTGCATCCCTCCAAAGGGAAACCGCTCCCGTCTTCCCTGCGTGCTGCAGCACAAGGACACAGGAGTTGCCGTGAGCCCTAAGTTTCTAGCTTGTGCTGCCAGCGCTGTGGCGTAGGGTCAAGGCCTGCCGGCACTTTTGAAGGGTGCACATGGGCACTTGCAGACCCGCCAGGCAGCCTGGGCCGTCTCCACCTGCATTGCCCAGCACCCTGGTACCCTGCCCCGCAGCCTCTGCCAACGCACGCTCCCCTGCGCTGCAGTCGTGCCGTTGGGGCAGTCGCACCCAGGGCCGCCCCCAGCTTGCTTTGCCCCCAGCCAGGCTGGCCGAGCACGGAGCACCCGCGAAGAGCAGGCAAAAACCCAGCCCTTTCCATGCAAACAGCCCACGAAACTGTGCTTAGCCGCTCCCGGCTAAAAGGGTCACTCTGAATGAAAGCCCAGACTCCTGCGGCTTTGGCGGCGCGCCAGCTGCCCACGCTGTGCGCAGCGGGGTGGAGCGGCGAGCGCGGGACCAGACAAAAAGACGGGTTCGTAAACCTGGCGCTGACTAGAGCTGCAGGAGGGGGGTGGGGGTCTCTCGCCGGGGGGACCTGCAGACTTCCCACCTCTGCTCACCCCAATCTCTCTCCCCTTCGTAGTATGAATTCAAAGCGAAGAACATCAAGAAGAAAAAGGTCAGCCTCGTCGTCTCCGTGGACGGGGTGAAGGTGATCCTGCGCAAGAAGCAGAAGGTAGGACTCCGCGCGCCTCCCGGCCACCGGCAGGGGTTGGCATCCAGCTTTTGCGGTGTTTTATGCCCCCTCTCCTCTCCTTTGCAGAGGAAGGAATGGAGCTGGGACGAGAGTAAGATGCTGGTGATGCACGACCCTGTCTACAGGTACGTGGCCCAGGGTCTGCGCCCGAGGCAATTAATCACATCTCCGACCACCTGCAGCCGGGCTCCTGCAGGCTGACGCGCTGCCCGCTCGGCGGGCCGCGGCAACACAAACACCGCTGCCGAATTCCTGCTTCCTGAAGGACCCGTCGCGTCGCTTAGCTCAACCCACCTGACAAGCCCCCCGTTATAAGTGCAGGCGAGAAGCGCCCGGGGCTGAGAGGTGAAAGCCGCTGGCCTTCCCTGCTATCCAGGAGAAAACTCCTCCGCTGGTTGCCTCCCAGCCCAGACTCGCCCTTGATCTTGTTCACCTGGAGAAAGACGCAGCCGCTCTCCTTGCTAGCGGGACCTGTGGCAGGGCTCTGCGGGCACAAGGTGCCGACCCATCTCGGGCTCCCAAACCACGCTGCCCCTTCTCGGTGTGCATCCAGGCGCTCCCCGCACCCTACAGCTGGGAGCCCCACTTCTGGCACCGCAGCGGGGCAGGTGGGCAGCCCATGGGGCGGCAGATCAGCAAGGGGGCTGGGAGCGCCGTGCAGGGCGCCTGCTTCACGGGCGGCTTTTCTAACCGCAGAGGTCCCATGAGACCCTGCCCCTAAGCGCAGCCAGGCAAAGCAGACAGGTTTTGGGGCCTGGCGGCCTGTAAGGAAAGGTGTTTGGGGCACTGCAGCGGTGTGGAGGAAGAGAGACCCCGGGAGGCAGCGAGGGAACAGCGGGGTTTAGGGCCCAGAAATCGGTGGCAAACCACCAAGCAGACCTCCTTTCCGAGGGCTCTGAGCTGGTCTGGGCCCACAGATCTGCTAGCCGAGAATTGCAAAAGCACGAGGCAGGATGGCCTGTGTTTTCAGCCCGGGAAGAGGGCCCGAGGGAACACGCTGCTGCGCTTTTACCTCTCTCCTGATGCTCTTCAGCGCTACCGGGCTGTTTGCCAGGCAAAAAGGGTAATTTCACTAGATTCTCTAGCAACACACTGGATTGTTCCTAAAATAATCACCGTGGAAGAGGTGCTTGTGACAGGATCCAGGGAAGCGCTTTTGATAATTGTCCCGATTGAAATTTCAAAATGACGTGCGGAGGCAGAGGAAAGAAAGGTAAAGATGCAAATCCGTGCCTCCGGTTCCCTCCGCATGCAGAGCGGAAAGGCACCGGCCCATTTTCCACCACATAAAACAAGCTGCCTGGAATAAAAGGTAAAAAAGAAAAGATCTGTGCAGCGGAGCCAGGCCCCTGGGGAGGATGAAAATCTTTTGAGCCGCGGACGGGCCATGGAGCCAATTCCCCCGCCTCAGTTGATGTAGCAGAGGGAAGCTGCCTTTTGTGCTGCACCATCTGCCTGTCGCTGACGATAACGGGCCCGTGCTACAGGCTGCTTCTCTCTGCTCTTTGCCGCATCTCAAGCTCGGATAGGAATCAACTCGCTCTGCAAACGCAGCTCTCCGTGCCCTCGCGAGGCTGCTTGGGAAGCCCCTCCGCCGAGCTGCCCTGAGGCAGCGGGTCCTTTCCCTGGACCCTGCCTCATTCAGCCGTGCAGCAGACGGCCCGCTGCTCTCAGATCTGGCTGCCTTATCCTTGGCCCAGCAAAGCAGGGGACCGAGACGAGCAGGGGAACGGCTAGGGGCTCGTGACCGCAAAGATTAGACGAGCCGGGCATTTGTGCCCGTGGTCGGGAGAGCAGCACGCAGCCTCCCCTCCCGTGGGACGCCACGAGACGCCTGCGTGTCCTGCAGTCAGAGCCATCGCAGCCCTCACTGGCTCGATGAGCTTTTCCAGTGGGCTCTTGCTCATTTGTGCTGTGCCCATCTCTCCTAGGATCTTCTATGTGTCGCACGACTCGCAGGACCTGAAGATCTTCAGCTACATCGCGAGGGACAGTGCCAACAACTCCTTCAGGTGCAACGTCTTCAAGTCCAAGAAGAAGGTGCATGTTGCCAGGAGCGTGGTAGGGGTACGGGCCCATGGGCAGGGTGCAGGAGAGGGTCCCCCACCCCGAAGCAGCACAGGGCAGAGCTAAGGGGAGAAGTCTGCCGAGGACTCGTCCCGACTGCCCAGAGATGGAGGCATAGTCTAGACCCCATCCCTGCCAGCGCGAGCAAGCAGCTGGGGAGTCCGGCTGGTGTCCACAGCCCAGCACGCCTCCTCCCAGCCGTCAGCAGGCCGCGGGGCAGCAGCTGCACGAGGCAATGCGTGTCAGACTGCTGCCTGCCTGGGCGCCCCAGCATCTCCTCCATGGCAAGGTGGATGGGAGCAGGACCCCGTGCCAGCCAGCCCCATCCCACAGACATCTGCCCCCCGGTCTCGTCCCGCAGAGCCAGGCCATGCGGGTGGTGCGGACGGTGGGCCAGGCTTTCGAGGTGTGCCACAAGCTGAGCCTGCAGCACACGCTCCAGAACGCCGACGGCCAGGCGGACGGCGCCAGCGACAAGTCAGAGGAGCAGCCGCTGGAAGGTGAGCCCTGCGCGCAGCGCTCCTAGACGGGCAGAGGGGCCGGGGCTTGGGCCGGGGCCCTGGGGACACAGCCTCGGGCCAGGCTGCCCCCGATGCTTGCACCTGTAAGAGCGCTGTGCAGACATCGCAGGGGGTCACCGCTTGCAGCTGAGCCTCGGGGCAAAGGAGCCCACCCAAGGCTGTGCAGGGAGGTGGCAGCGGAAACCTCTGCAGCCTCGACCCTGAGGCAGAGCTGGTCACTAGACCGCTTGCCCCAGCTGGAGGAGACGCTGCCTGCGCCCGTCGGCGTGGCCCCCTGGCATCGTGACGCTCTCATGTGCTTTCTTCCCTGGCTCGAAGCTCTGCAGATGCAGGGAGCCAAGATGGCAGAGGTGGATGAGGCTGATGCGGACTCTGACGGCATCTGCCTCTCCGACCGGGGGTCCGGGGAGCTGCTGCCCACCCGGGAGGAGCTGGGACTGGCAAAGCCTGGGCTGGCTCTCATGGACCACAACGGCCAGGTAATACGGTGCGGGAGTGGGGGCCGTGGTCCGGGCGCGGCTTCGGCAGCTCCGCAGGGTACCAGACCCCTGGCCCCTGCCTGGGTTCAGCGGGATTTGTTGCGGGGGCTTGAACGGCCGCCACGTCCCGGGGGTCGCACTGCAGAGGGGCTCGGCCCGACATCCACTCCCCGTTCCAGCTCCCCCGCGGGGCACCGCCCGGCCCCAGGCCTAAATCTCACCCGGCTCCAGGTGGGAGCCGGCAGTGGCCAGAGCCCTCGGTAAGGGCATCTCTGTGCCTAGGACGCTGAGAGCTGCTCCGTGTGCCCGCCGGTCTCCCAGCAGCTACGCAGCCCTGGCAGCCCCTGCTCCTCCGCCTCCGTGACCCCCCTGGCCTCGCAGCACTGCCTGCAGCTGCTGCAGCACCAGCTCCTCCAGCAGCAGCAGCAGACCCAGGTGGCCGTGGCCCAGGTACAGACCCCTGCGTCCCCCCGCAACCTCTGCCCTGGGGACCCCCAGCTCGGTGCTCAGATACCTCGAGCCCCCTGCTCCAGGCCAGGCCCTCGCCGGGAGCTGCCGTAAGGGGAGGCTCGTGGAGCCCCTCGAGCAGCCGGGGGGGAGGCACACAGCCGCCGTTCTGCCCCGCCAGGTGCAGCTGCTGAAAGACCAGCTGGCCGCCGAGACGGCCGCCCGTATCGAGGCGCAGGCCAGGGTCCGGCAGCTGCTGCTGACCAACCGGGACCTGCTGCAGCACGTCTCGCTGCTGGTGAAGCAGCTGAAGGAGCTGGAGGTCCAGGTGCGGCACCGGCACCCAGGTGAGACGCGGGGCAGCCCGCGAGGGCGCGACCCGGAGCGCTGGCGCCGGGGGGCACAGAGCCGCTAACCCCGGAGGCCTCCCCTTGTGTGTCGGCAGTCGACCGGTCCCTGCAGAACCTGGCCCTGAACCTGAAGAACCACTATAGCCTGGAGATGGGCCTGCCCTCCACCTCCAGCCCCGCCAGCATCCTGGGCAGCCCAGTGGCCCCCAGCTCACTGGGCACCAGCGAGTCCTACCTCAACCTCCTAAGCCTGGACAAGGGCCGGCAGCGCCCAAACCCCCAGGACGGGGAGGAGGGCCCGGCAGGGCAGGACGGGCTGGGCCGGAGCGTGGAGGGCTCGGAGGTCAGCGCCGGCGCGCTGCCCAACGGGACAGGCAGGCAGAGCACGGAGGATCCTGGCGGCAGGGCAGACGACAGGTAGGGCAGGGTGCCGGGGCCGTGCTTCCTGCGTGGGGATGGGGTGGGCAGCAAGAGGGGGCCTCGTGGCCACCCCTGCAGCCGGACGGGGGATGCCTCCGCTGCACGGCATCCAGTGCCCCCCCGGGGAGTCCCCCGTTCTCAGCTTCAGGTGTCTCCCCAGGCCACAGCCGCCCATCCCCAAGATCAACCCGCCCCCTCCTGTCCTGCGCAAGCGGTCTAGCAAGACCTCGCCGAGCCTGGAGGTGGAGAGCACCATGCCCGCCAGCCCCCGCGGCCCCCAGCTCGGTGCCGAGACCCGGACGCCGGCGCCCTGCACGGAGCAGCTCCCTTCGCAGGGGGGCCCGAGCAAGGACCGGGTGGGGCAAAACGGGCACGCGTCCCCAGCGCCCGGCCCGTGCCGGCAGCCAGCCGCGGGGCCCGGACCTGGGAGCCCGGGGACAGGGTGCGGCAGCGCAGGTGGTGCCATGGACAGCACGCCTTCGTTCTCCGCGGGCAACGAGACCTGCCTGCACATCAGCTTCTCGGAGGACGAGCTGCTGGAGAACGCGCTGGATGAGGCCCCGGGGCCCAGGAGGGTCCCTGCCTAGCCTGGCGGGGCACAGGGCGGCTCGCACGTGGCCCCGGGGCCAGCCCAGCCGGGGAAGCGCTGTGCTCGGGGCAGCAGGGCCGGCTGTCCCCTTGCAGCGCAGCAGAACGAGGCCCCCGCCCCGTCTGCACCAGCTTCCCCCGGTAGCTGCGGGGCTGCCAGGAGCTGCCATCACGGCTTGCAGCGACTTGGCTGGGTCCTTGCCACTTACCAGAGGACAAGCAGATGCCATCGGGCACCCCGGACACCTGGGCCAGCTGGCTGCCAAGGCCCAAATTTACTGCCACAGCCCCTCGTGGGGCTAACGCCAGCCCAGCGCAGCCCCGGGGCGCACCCCTGGGCAACGGGACACGGGGACGCCAGACTGGCAGTGCCGTGCCGCGTGCTCCGGGCCTCGGCGACCAGCACTTTCCCGCCTCCCAGCATCTTCCCCGTCACTGTCCCGGGCTTCGCGCTGGTCCCAGACCGAGCAGGGCGGGTGGGTGCAGAGCTCGGCGAGCTGGAAAGCAGAGGCCTCTCGGCCCCCAGCGCACGCCAGAGCCGGCTGCACGCGCAGCGCCGTTCAGCCTTCCCCGGGGCGGTGCCAGCCTCTCCCGCTGCCCCCACTTGTAGATTATTATTCAGAGCAAAGCTGCATTGTCAGCGTGTTTTATGTCATCTCCGCCGCAGCTTGCCCCGCGGACGGGGTGGGCCACGGGGCAGCCACCGCTGCTCGTGCTGCAGGCTGGCGGGGACTAAGCGTTGCGTCCCAGCCCCGGGGGTCGGCGAATGGGCAGGAGGTTCGGGTCGGGAAGGCGTTGGCAGGCGATGGAGGTGGGAGGCCGAGGAGTGGGGCAGTTTGGTGCCCAGCGCAGCGCTTCCTCCCCGGCTTCACCCACCAGCGACGGCATCGGGGCGGGCGGCCCCACGAGGCCCAGAGCGACCAGACCGTCGTCAGCTCGCAGTGGTCCTGCTGCCGTCTCACGCCTGGGAGCCTGGGCGGGGGGTCCCTGTCGAGGCAGGGCCAGACCGGAGAGCCGTGCTGACCCCCAAACTCTCCAGCCCCCAGCTGGGGTGTGCTGTAGTCCGCCGGACGCCAGACAGGAATGCACTTGTGCATTAACAGACCTCTCCAGAAAATAAACACGTCCAACTTCCATGGGGAAAGGTGGTTTTTGTGCATGCTAGTCGCCGGGGCTGGGGCTGCATCGAAGCCAGTGCTTCAGCTGCTGGGAGGGGGCCCGCAAGCCACCGCTCCATCCCACGGCGACTTGGGGGCTGCGCCCCGACCTTGACACTGGTGCCGGGTGCAGGGCGGGCAGCTGCGCCACCACATGTAAAGGGAAAGCCTGGGCCCAGCCTGCTCTCTCGCGGTGGCAGCCAGCATTGCACCTGCCCACGTGCCTGTAGGAAGGGGTCTGGCCCCCTCCCGGGCTGTTCCCAGGGTCGCTGTCAGCAGAACTGGCGGCGGGCAGCAGGGCATCGCTCGCGTGGTTCAGACAGTAGCGGGGAGGGCCTTGCGCAAGGCAGCCCTGGCCCTTTCTCGCCAGGAGTGAGGGGGAGGCTGGGCGATGAGGGGCGGACCCAGAAGCGTTTGATGTTGGCAGGAACGGACACTGCAGGGCAAAGCCGTTGCCCTTCCCGCCACGTCTCTGCTGGTTACCCGCTGGACCTTGCCCTGGAAGCTGCATCCCTGCTGCTCCTGCAGCCGGTGCTTTGGTGCCCGCAGCCCGCGCCGCTTCTGCGCTGTGGGTCTCCCTGCAAGGCCCCGGGTGGGAGCAATGTTGGCCAGATGCACTTAGGCCAGAGCTAGCCTGGCCTGCGGGCAGCCTCAGACACTCGCCTGGATTTCGCCAGGGCCCCTTTCAGCTCGGCTGTCCTGGGCCAGGGGCTGTTTCCATCCCAGACGGCGTGGCACCGAGCTCGAGTCCAGCAGGAGCCCGGGGCATCGCGGGCGTTATGTTGCTGCCTCCACCCCTGTTTCGGCTCTCGAGGGCGCGTGGCCCCGGCCCCCCCAGGGTCAGGGTTTGCTTTGGCTGCAGAAAGGACCCGACCAGCCCACGCAGGCTCCCGCCTCCTCCCCGCTGTTACTGGGATGTCACGGATGAACTGGCACCGGCGGGCTGGAGGAGAGACGCCGAATGGTGCCCAAGACGCCGACTCGGGGCCGCCCCCACCCGGGCACCCCTGCTTGCGCTCAGCGCCTGCTCGCCCCGGCTAAGCTCCGCAGCCGAGCGGCCAGGCCAGGCCCGTGCCTGCGCGCATCAGGCCGGCCACCTGCCGCGGGCCTGCCAGGCACGATGCCGCCCGCGCCGCACATCGCCCTGCACCTCTGCTCTGCTCCTGGCCGCAGACAGCCGCTCCAATTCACACCGGAGCATCTGGGGCCACCCCAAGTCCCAGCCTTGGCAGTCGAGCTCCCTGCCCCGCGTTAGGGCCCGGGGGTTATCCGCGTCCACGCTTTGCCTGGGCCCATCGTGGCTCGTGCCACTTGGTGGCCACGTGGAGGCTTCCAGGACGGGGCCGCTAGGGGTCAGCCCTGCTCCACTCTCCCGGCGAGCTCGGTGCACGTGCGGCGCAACCGGGCTGGCCAACGTCTGTGCTGGGGCAGCCCCCGGGCTGCCCGTGCAAGCCTCCCACGTGCCCCCTCTCCCGAGCAAGCCGCCAGCTCGGCAGCAAACGCCACCACCCCCGGGGCGAGGCCACGAGGGCGAGCGCCCTGCCCGCGCCAGGCCTCCCCGTGGGAAGCAGGCTGCGGGTTTCCCTCGACAGCTGCAGGACGGGCGTCCCCTCCCGCAGCGCGGCCCGAGGCCTGGCCCCAGGGAGGGGGACACGCCGCGTGGCCAGTGCGGAGAGGGGCTCTCAGGACGGACACGAGGCAGCCCCACAATAAGCCCCCGTTGCCCTCCTCGCTCTCCCTGCCCCCCCCGCTGCCTGGCAGGAGGAAGGTGCACAAGCTCCCCCCAGAACGGGCCCCGAATCCTCGCCTCAACCCCTGCGAGCATCAAGTCTTGTGGAGGGCGAGGGGGAGCTCCCCCAGGGCACGGGCCAGCACCCACCTGGGCACAAGAGCACGGGCCCCCCTGCCAAGCCCCAGCCCACCCTGCTCCCCGGCCTAGGGCCACGGCGGCCCGTGCTCACCATCCCAACGATGCCCTGGAGCGCCCGGCCGCGTCCTCCGCCCAGAGCTGCGGTGCCGACGGGCAGCCAGCACAAAAGCCAAGGTGATGCTACGGCATGGCATAGGCAGCAGCATGCCCTGCAGCAAGGCACCCCTCCCCGCGGCACGGGGGCCAGCGGACGAGCTGGTCCAGCTCCAGGCTGAGCGGAGAGGGCCTTGTGCACCAGCTGGGCACCACGAGGATGGGGCCAAGCTATATGAGGCAACGGGCACAAACCCCCACCCCTTTCCCAGGACACCACACACCCTAGACCCGCTCTGTCACACGCTACCTGGCTCGAAAGCACCGGGTGGGTTTCACACCCTGCAGATGTTGACGGGGGGGCTACAGGAGGCAGGCTGCTGCACAGTCTGCATGCAGCATCACATCCGGGAAGCACGGTGCACACGTGTGCAGACACGCACATGCATGCACGGTTACGTCAGGCGTAAGGGCTGTCCAAAGTCCTTTCATTGACTTCAGTGGGCTCTGGATCAAGCTCTACTGGGGCACCTGGTAGAGCCCCCACCACGATCGTTTCCCCCTGCACTGCCCAGCCCAGGCCATGCTCTCAAGCAGTTCCCATCTCTTGGCTGCTTGGTGGCTGATGGCAAAGGACTGCAAGTACTACGTGCGCCCATGTCCCAGGTGGCACTATTGAGTCCCTGTGCCACTGACAGGAGGGGGGACGAGCACAGAATGGGCCCGTGAACCTGAATCCTGCTTCCTGCTCTCCAGATGCCCCCAGCGCCGCACCTGTTAGCTGGGCAAAGTGCTGTGTGGGCAGACCAGGAGCCTGCCCCCGAGCCCGGGCTCTTCCCTCATCCGCAGGCACGGACGAGCGTCGGGGACCAACGCAAACTCACGCTCTAGGCACGGTCCGAAGCCATCTCCAGCTCATTGCACTGCCCTGCAGGGAAGTCCCGCCGAGCTTCACGGGGATCAGACCGGGTGGGGTCTTTAGACAGTACACGCGGGAAATGGCTCCGATCGAACTGGTTGTCTCGATACCCTTCCAGCTGGATTTTGAGACCATATTATACAGCTCCATGGAAGGGGGCCAGGTCTCTTATTCAAGCACGTAGAAAAATACTGCCCTTTCCATTCTCCTGATGGAGAAGGCCTGTAGAAATGTAGGTGACAAGGCTTCTGGAAGACAGCTGGCTGTAGGGGCCACACTGCAGAAGTGAACGCGTTCAGGGCCGGGGGGGACGCGGTTACAATCCAGCATTTTTATTGTGCTTCCTTTATGGGAAGAAACTTTTTTTCCCTTTGCTGTCTGGTAAGCTGCAGCAATCATCAGGCAGGCAGGTGGTAAAGATTCATATCCATCAAACAATGCCATTTAGTTTGTAACCTGTGACTAAATCTGGTGTTAGCTTTAATTTCAGAGTCTGCTTCAGGGCTCGCTTGTTAATCTCTATGCAAAGCAGATGAAATGAATATGCAGCATTTTGGATGTAATTGTACAGCTTCAATTCAGCACTATAATTTTCCAAACAGGATCTTGCAATCAAGCTTCTATTCATTAGTGTATAAACAATTTAGTTTCTCAGCTCTCCAGTATGCCAATCATTTCAATGGAGTGAGCATCTCTGACAAAAAGGAGGAAAGTTTCCTTTGTGTAACAGAGGTAAAAGTTGCCGGGTAACTTTCGTCCACTCCACGGAGGAGACGCGTTCTGCCTCCCTCGAAAGGAGTCCTTTGCTTCCCCTGTGCCCAGGAAGTAGCTCTCGCGATGCTTCTCCTACGTGAAAGCTTCCCCGAGCTGCCCAACGCCAAGGCGTTTCAGCCCCCAGGTCCGGCTGCATGGGGCCGCTGAACTCAAGTACAGACCCCTACGTCCCTCCAGTGCTCCTCGGGGCAGCGCCGTGGGGACCCCTGGCCTGGCAGCTGCACCCCTGGCCTTGCTGACAGCCGAGCTGGCTCGGGGACTTCGAGGTCCCTGCTCCAGGCCAGGCCCTCGCCGGGAGCCCAAAAGCTGCTCTGAGGGCAAGGCTTGCGGGGAGCATGGATGCAGCCACCTCTCTGCCCCGCCAGGTTCAGAGTGGGTCTATTCTGCAAAAGCGGTCCTGAGCCCAAGCCTGCTTTCCGTGCTGATGCGGACATGGGGGAAGGAGGCAGGTTTTGATCAGACGTGGCTTCGACCACGAAGCGGCAGAGGAAACCCAGCACCGTGCCTGCGGTGATGCTGGCGTGTGCGGGTCATGTGCGGGCACCGGATAAGGTGGGTCAAGCCCCTTGGCAGTGGGCGAGCAGGGCACGAGCCCCAGGCACTGCCCGAAGCAGGGTGCCAGAACAGAGCTGGAGGGCTCCTCACCCATCGGCCCCCCGACCCCTGCGCCCCACACCGTCCCTACAGTGGCCCTGGCTCCCGGTCCAGCTGTGGGGAGGGCTGGAAAGCGGCGACAAGCCCACGATGCAGGAGCAGCAGCCGGAGCTTCGCGGCTGCCAGGGAGACGTCACCTCCTATTTTTGCTACTGAAAACCAGCATTTTTTCAGCTGCTCAATGCACGTCAGCGGCAAAGGGACGAGGCAATGTCTCCCTCCAGTGTCTGGCCACTGCCTATTTGCCCTGCCGGAGCCGGAGGGAACGGCCCGGGTGCAAGATGGCCCAGTTACACCGCAGCTTCTTGGGAGCCGCTCAGGAGCGGTGCTGGGGCTTTGGGGACAGCACAGTCCTTCGCAATGTTACTGCAATGTAGAGGGGACCGTGCTTGGGCCCTGCGCAAGCTGAACCTGGGAGCCCCCAGACACCCCGGAGCCCTCTTGCTCCCTACACCTGCAGCCTCCCTGGGACACCATGCAAAAAGCCGTGCCCGTTCCCCGTGGGCAAACCCCTGGGCTGCCTCTCCCAGGCTCCTACCTAGCCCCTGCCATGCTTACAGCGCTCCCGGGCTCTGCACGTGCGATGTGCTTCAGCCTCTTCTTCCCACATGCGTCTCCACACAGCATGGAAAACAGGCCACGCTTCACCATCCACTGGACC
The DNA here is from genome assembly GCF_001723895.1 of Crocodylus porosus. NCBI lineage: Eukaryota > Metazoa > Chordata > Crocodylia > Crocodylidae > Crocodylus > Crocodylus porosus. Next base: position 17,290,718 of record NW_017728925.1, read on the forward strand.
GGCCTCTCGCCCTCCCCCCAGCGCCGCACGGTGACGTGGCCCGTGGCCCCCGTCATCCCCAGCGAGCGGAGGATGGAGCGGCTCCGGCATGGCCGCGAAGGCTGACAAAGGGACGGAGCGCAAGCAGAGATGCTTAGCACGGCCTCCATTTCCAAATGAATATCGACAGTTGTAATTGCAGGCCGCCACGCAGACAGCTTATTAGTTCATCACAAAAAAACGGTATTGAACTCAGAGCCCGCGGTATTCACAGAACTCAGCAAGACGCTCCCCAGACAGCACAGCGAACTAGGCAGGCTAGCAACCTCCAGCAAAACTAATTACTTCCTGATTGTCTAAGGCCACCCACTGGGCATAATAGTATAGACTAAATTTGGCATATACATAACTAAGCACTCGGCACCAATTTGCCATACAATAATCATCCTCTGCATTGCATAATTAAAATCTGATCACTCGGAATAATTATTTCATATGCTAAGTCTTGGGTGACGATTGCATAATGCCGGGAACAGAAGAATGGGCTGGAGGAGAGGAACCCTCTGGGACTCAGTCCGTGCCATTTTCAAAGCCCCAAGAGGTCTTTGTTTCTATACCTGCCTCCCAAAAACGACAGCAGCACATGACGCATGAGGCTGGACAGACCCGAACGATGTCAGCAGCTCGGTGACTTTGCAGGTCTCTGCTGCAAAGCCCAAAGCACTCGAAACAGGCTGGGCCTGGCACGCCTGCACTCTGCCCCATTACAAAGCGCGGGCTCGACGAGGTCCTTCATCACAGGAGCTCTCGACACGCAGAGAAAGCGCCGTATGTTAGGCACACAAAGGGACGGGGAAGGCAGGAATACGGGGCAGTTCCTCGTCCGGGGCGTCTCACGCTAGGGAGGCCGGAGTCATTTCTGAACCTTTTTTGGACGGCTTTGATCGGCTGGCCCCTGTGGCCCTTGCCGAACGGCAGCTTTGGTCCCAGCCCACATGCCGGTCCCCCGAGCCCACGGGAAGCAAATGGAAAAGCTCAACAGCTCCAGAATAACTGCAGAACCGAAGCTGGAGAGGGCTCCACAGTGAGCGAGGAGCAGCGGGAATGACGCGCCCCTAATGATACTACTGTGGAAGTTACCAGGAGGCCCCGGAGAGGCCAGGTCGGCAGGGGAGGGGGAGATCACAGCTATGCATTCCCAGGGGCACACGCCTGCACTTTGGCTGCCGCCAGGGATGCTCCGAATTTTCCTTTTCCCGTGCATTAGCCCAAAGGGCTTTGCCAGCACGGAAGGGAAACGTCACGCTCCTCCCCGACGCTGCCACCCCTGCCCTTCCCAAAGCAGGGTGCCGAGTTCTCCACCTGCAAAGCCAGAAGACCTGACGGGCTCTGACCCTGCGATCCCACCCCTGCCAGAGGCGCTGGGAAGGCCGCGGCAATAAAAAATTAAGTGGAGCAAGAACGTGTGTGTCTAATCCATTAGCTGCCCTTTGTGGGCTCCCCGGGGACCCCGCCAGAACAAGAAAGAATACGTGGATGTTGCAGGCGGCCTGGCACTTTGTCCCCGGGCCAAGCCGCTGGCCGCGGCCACGGCTTGTGCAGTCCAAGCTCATAAATCACCCGGGGTGACACCCTCTTCACAACTCGGTCCCCAGCCAGGATATTCCTATTCCTGCTGATTACACATCGGAGCACCGGGGGGAAGCTGTATCTCCCATTTCCAGGAAGGGAGGCACCGCAAGGAAAGCGCATTGATAAAAAGGCGAACGAAATCAGCTTTGTTCACGTTGTGAATCCCCTATTGTTCCTGCTGGACTCGGTGTCCAGTGCTGGAGAAAGTATTTCCTCCACGATAAATCTCCCGGGCTCCTCGGCAGCCTGCACCTTGGCATTGGATCCTCCTTGGATTGTTTTGAACGACAAGCAGCGTCTGCCCTGGGACTGTCTTTGCAAGATAGGGGATTTATTTGATTCATGCTGTAACCTCCTGCCCTATGCGGTGGCTGCACAGCACAGAGGCCAGGCTCTCCGAGCCCTCACGCGGCAGGGCTGAGCACTAGGGAGATAGTCTCCGGACCTGGGCTGCTCACCCTGGTGTTGGCCATCCTGCTTCAGCTCATGGCTACCTTCTCCCCCGGCCCAGCGCAAGCAGCTGCATTTCCACAGTGGGAGAGGTCCGAACACACAGGGAGAGACCAGGACAGACCTCGGACACAGGGGCACCTGGTGGTCTGGATGGCACCCCAGGGCTGCATACAAGTCCAAGCAAGTCACTTTGCCTCAGTTTCCCCACTTACAAAGCAGACGAACAATCCCGAGGTGCCCTTTGTTCATTGCGGCTCGTGAGGGGCTTGTATTCCCACTGCGCTCCCGAGTGTCACCTCCGGTCTTGCAGAGGAAACGTTGCGCTTGTCCCTGGTATTCTCCAGTAACACCCCTCTCTGCCCGGCTCCCCGTACATCCTGCTCTTCGAGACACACGAACCCCCTTCTGCGGCTCAGGACTTCCCCTGACTGGTCCTCACATTCACGATGCTGTAGGGTGACCTGTGCAAGAGTGCTCAAGTCTCGTAGGGGCAGCAGGGGAACGGGATTTGGGGGCCGAAGGACTCTGCGCTCCCATGCACCGGCTTCCAAACGGTGCAGCGCTAGCGTGGGCCCTTGCCTGGATACCCCGGCCCCATGCTGGTCTCCCCTGTGGGGCCTGATGGGACCAACGCAGCAGCCTGGGGCTCAGTCACACCACGGCTGCCTAAGGGCAGGGACCAAGGTGACCTCCCACCTGGACAAGATGAGCCACCTTTGGCATCCGGTTCCCCTTTACTCCTGGGTGGTAGCTGGGGATGGGTGGAGGGAGGGAGGGAGAGAGGAAATAATCACTTAATTTGACAGCTGATATTTTGGTAATTGAGATAATCATCTCCGAGACCAGAGCAATCAAACCGGAATCACTCCTCGCTCCCCGGGGAGAGGAGCCCCATGGGATTCACGTTGCAAGGACTCGGGCACCGAGCCTTTCTGGCAGTCGGGAATGAGGGGCGGGTTGCCCAGGAACCATCAGGCCCTGGCTTTGCATCCACTCAGCAGCCCGGCCTGCCCCGACCCCTCTGCAGGTGCAGGACCAGGCCCTTTCGGGGTAGCTTATGCAGCACCCCGTGCCTGCTGCCGTTCAGCGCGTTGCAGCAGGGCTGATTTACACCTGGCTCTTCAAGGGGAGGCTCGCTCACACTCGGGCCCGGCCCCCAGGGACCACAACCCACGCACAGGCTCCGAAGAGCTGAAACCACAGCAGACGGGCTCTGCTAGCCCACGAGCTGCAATGGGTGCAGTTTGCTAGGGAGTCAGGAGTCAGGCTGACAACTGTGCAGGAAAAAACAGACCAAGTTACCAAAAAAATACAGGTGTCCTGATCTGATCCTCGTCGGCATCACCAGGAAGCTGCAGCCCGCTCTTCGCTCGTGGTTTCTCATACACAAACTGCTTCGTTCCTCGTTGCTTTGGAAACCATCAGAGAGACCCTCTGCCTCCCCCCCAAAATAACAAGCAACAGATGCTGCTTTGACCCGAGCAACTTCCTGGAAGCAGACATTTGTCAAAATACAAATAAAAAGATTAATGTGAGGAAGGCTCTTGGAGTTATAAGGAAATAGCAGCCCCAAAATCCAGACATGCAAGTCTGTCATTTGTAACTGCAGGGAAACACTCCACCACGTACAGAAAAACAGGCTGCAGCGTCCAGATGAATGATGTTGGGTAACCCCTTCTCCTCCCTGGAAGCTTTTTGTAGCTGCTGGCTGGGCTCAGCATGGCGAGATGACAATACAAAGCTTTTTAGGGTCCTGTGAAATGATGAACAGGAGGGACATCATAATATAATATAATATAATATAATATAATATAATATAATATAATATAATATAGGGATGACTATAGGGCTTAAGAGCCCCGGACCAGAATACCACACTGCAAGATGCTGGACAAAAAAAAAATAGCCCCTGTGCCGGGGAGCCGACCATCACTAGATAACACAAGACAGCAGATGAATACAGGCGGGGAAATCAAGGAAACCACGCAGCAGTGTTGGTCAGACCAACCGTGGTCTCAGCCCATCGGCCGCCCAACTGTTTTGTGGGCTCCCAAGTGCCGAGAGCGCGGGCCCACAATCCCTTTTAACCAGCAGGTGCTTATCATCAGGCAAAATATAAACCACCCACGTGGGCGTCTACGTGGCTCATGCTCCAGCTTGATCTGCCTGTTTACCAGGGCAGCACCCTGCCGGAGCGCACGCGGCTGCTTCCGGTGGCCACGGACGTAACAACAAGTCGCTGTGTTGCTACGCGTCCCTTGCCCGGGGATGTTCGGTGGGACAGTGCCCTTCAATGAGGGTATTCAGCACCCCCGGAGCGGTAAGGACTGAGCACCACAGGGGAGGCTTGGTGCTCAGGGTTAGCAACACAGCACCTTCCTTGGGCTCCCATTTCACTGGGGAACATGGTGCTGAACACCTATTTGAGCCCCCTATTTACCTTCTTTGGGCCATGTAATACAAATGGCAGGAGGAGGGAGTCATTTAGTCTACGACAAGGCAGGAGTTTCTCCCCCGCGGTGCATTCACTAACACTTCAGGTAGGCTGGTTTTACACATGGCGAGTAACATGGTTTCCACCGCTTTCCCTGGCGTTGCACGTCTGCCTACCAGGAGTTTGTCACTACGTCCTGTCCCAAATTGCCATGCAATATTTCTCGAGACTATTAAAGAGCTGCTGGAGTCCACCAGATAGGGCGGAGGCGGGTCATAACCTAAATCCATGCGGGAAGTGCTTTGAGAACTCATGTTAAATAATAAGACTTTTAGGATGACAGGGTTTTTAGCAGTATAAATGTTAAGCCATAACATTTAAGAGCCATAACTACTCCTTTGTGGCTGACTCTTCACTGACTACTCGGAGAGACGAGGGATGATATTTAGCTTGGAGTCTCACTCTATATGCCCTATGGTATGTATAAGTTTATTTAGGAATCATTATTTTCTTCTGTAGCATTTTAAGAGCACGTTGTTTAGATAATATTGAGAAGGAAGCATAATTATAGGTTAATCGTGAACCGTTGGTCTTAAGTTGCTTAGAAAAATATTGTGTTAGCAGAGGAGAAATAGTGTTTAGCGTGTCTACACCATGGCAGACTGCTTAGCTGGCTTTGCAGTGGCCTCCTCCTCCTGTTTTTTGGGTTGCTCCTTTGCCCAATTTCTTGCCATGCTTAGAAGACTATTTAGGGAGGAAGAGGTGCTGCTAATGATGGATGCTGTGTGAGCACCACATGCAGGGAAAGCATCGCTGCCTACAGGAGATAAGGACCTACCTACCAGAGCTCTCCACCACCAGTTGTTCCTATGCCTCATGTGCTAACAGCCCAGCAAGGCTGGGGTTCAAGCCCTTGTAATGAAATACAGCATTGCCTTTAAATAAATGCACCTGTTAAGCATCTGCCCCCCTTCCCTCCCCTCCCTTTAGTATTGAAGGTGGAGCACATCACCACCTTCCTCGCCTGGCGCCAGTTGGAGCATAGTCCACCCCTCAGCCCAAACCCAGCTGGAGAAGCCCTGGGGCCGGCTCAAGGCTTTCCCAGGCCACGTCTCACCAGAATACAAGCAAGATGCAACAAAACCCCTCTTGCTTCAAGTGCAGAGCAATCAAACCAGTTCAGCAGGGTTGGCACTCGGGGAAATGAAGGGGAGGGCCATTCTCCAACACAGCAGCAGCCCTGGAGCCGAGGACCCGACTGGGATTTTGGGCAGGCCGAGGGGGACATGCACTGGAGCGACGTGCTGTGGGGCCCCCTCTTAGCAAAGCCTTGCTGACCCGAGCAAGGAGCCCTGAAGGAGGACAAGGGTCTCCCACAGATCACAGCCACCATCCCCGTTACCGGCTTCAAACACTCCCTGTTCTCCGAGGCGTCGTAAGGCTCATGCAAACAGTTCCCCAAAACATCCCCCCTTGCAACAAGTCGACCACAACCGAAGCCAACAGCACTCACCAGCCAAGCGGGTCCGCTGCAGCCAGATGGCAAGTCAATGCATCCACCTGGCAGCTGGTGCCACTGCCTGCCCCGCAGCAGGGCATACGGGGAAAGGCTGCTCTGGCTAAGGGTGGGTGAGAAGGAGAAGAGGATTGCCTTGGGGAGGTGTTTCCTACAGGCAGCTCTGATTGCAGACCCAGCCACACCTGGCTGGGAGCTGCTCTGCTCTGTCAAGGCCTGAGAAGCTGGCCGTATCTTTTAAGTGAATGAGACAGCTTGCTGGCATGGCCCTGGGAGGCTTGCATGCTCCATCCAACCCCTTCTCTGTCCACAGCCAGAAGGTGTTTCTCAAACCCCAGGCTCTGGGCCATCAGGGTCCTGGCTGGGCTGGCAGAGAGGGGAACAGGGAAGGAAGGGGTGGGTGGTGATTTCATTGGGTCAAAACAGCTTCTCCTCCCAGGAAGTGTCAATTAAAACCTGTGGGGAATGGACCAGCACAGGTCTCTCCCCCCAGCTCTCAGATATGGCAAGGCTTCCTGCTCTCCAACTGTCTGTAATGGCAAGGAAGACCTAGGAATCCAACTTCAAAAAAAATCCAGCAAGGAAATAAACCCCGCTCCCGGCTCTGCCCCTTCTCGAGGCATTGTGAAGCCAGACATATCGCATGGTCTTTTCCCATCAAGAGCTCCCAGACTCTCGTCCACCTCTCACCCCACAGCTGCGGCTGCACGAGAGACTCCTGACCCGCAGCCCAGATCCTGTCCACACACACAACATGACCTCACTCTTCCTACAACTGGCTCGAGTCCATTCAAGCCGCAGCAGACCCAGTTTAAGGCGGCCTCGCATGTTTTCGCTGACACCAAGCCAGAAACCTGGGTCCGATGATCCCCAGCAGTTAGGAAATGTGTCTGGGCTCACAACTGGAGGGTGGGTAAAGCAGCTTGAGTCTCACGGTCTCAGCGCTGGGGGGCTTGAAACTTGAGGCCATTAATGCTTATCAATGGTTCCTCCTAGGGTATGCATTTTCTAGCTCCATCCTGGAAACTTCAGCTGGATATGTAACTCGGCCTGCGTTTCTCAGGATCTGCTCTCCCGGCATCCCACGCACTAATGCATATTGAATGCCCGGGGCTGCAGAATTGGCAGCCGGCTCCCTCCCACCGCCGGGCGCTCACGCCGCTCTGTGCCTTGACCGCTGCGCCCACTCTCCACTGCTTGTTCACGGTTGTTGATGCTTCTCTGACCCCTGCCAAGGCCTGGCCCGCAGGACCCCTGGTCTCACGCTGACCTCACCGCACCAGAATGCATTTCCAAATAGCACAGTCAAAACGCTTGCTTGCTTTCGGGGTGCCTGGGCGGCCTTCAGGGCAGCCGGACCATCCCCGTTTGTTGCCTTCTCACCTTGAGCGGGGCTGAGCACGGTGCCCGGCTGCTACACTGCCGCCTGCCCTAGCAAGGCCCTCCCCGACGGGGGCACGCCCCCCATCCTGGCTGCAGAAACCCCAGCCTGCCCTTGCCTGGGGTGGGCTCCCCAGCATCAGGGGGCCTTTTCTGCCCGCAATGCTGCAGCCAAAGTTTATCCCCTTCAGCTACCAGGACTCCTAGCACGTCTCCTCTGAATCGGATCCTTTTCCTCCGGTTGTCTCTACTGTCTTAGCCCCCAATCCTGTGAGCATACACCCTTTAAGCGTGCGAGTAGTCTCAGTGGCTTGACTGGAGTGAAAAACACACACGTATGTTTGTAGGAGCATTAAAAGACTCGCGCGTGTGTGCGGGACTGCCTGCATGAAGAGCTGCAGGTAAACAGGAAGGCTGTGCTTCAGAGATGAGCGGTCTCACGGCACTTCAGGAACTCTGCTTCCCTTTGGGCGAGAGCAACTTTCCCCTCGATGCAGCTACTGAAGCTGAGCCCACGCCCCAAGCAGCTCCGCCGAACGAAGCCCGCAGCACCTTGCTTGCACCGGGATTCGGAGCTGAGGGCGCTATGTGACCCCTTTGGGTGCAGTCAGGGGAACGTGCCTTCGTGGTTACAACTTCAGGCCAGCAGCTCACGGCACCTGTCCACATCTCCGCTGAGGAGGAAGTGTGCTCGGAGGTCCTGGCTGAGCCACAGGCTCTTGCATGATGCATCGCATCCCATGCATCGGTGACACCGCCTTGGCTACTGTGCCTCCCTCTTGCTCCTGGAGCAAATTTGGGCTCCGACAACCCTCCGGCAGGTCACTGCGACTGGGGGAGGCGGCGGGGTCTCCCTGCCAGGGGCGAGGCCTGGACCCCGGGGGACCGCGACGCCCAAGCACCGTCTCTGCTCCAATGCGAGGAGTTCAGGGGCACCTGGGGGAGGGGAATGCGTGATTGCCGCGATGATTGTAAGTGCCGCGCTGCTTCGTCGGGGAGCGCGGGAGCCATCACAAATGCAAATCCTGACCCTTCCAGAGGCTGGGCTGGGGTTTGTTGGGTTTTTTTTTTTTGCCTTTTAGAATATGCTGGAACAGGAGCTGTAATTCATGTCGTAACTATGGCAACAGATATATACATTTACATATTATTCCAGTTAATCACAGGGAAGTCCAAAGCAACTATCTTTTCCTTTTGCTAAACAAGAGCCGTAATCCAGGAGTCTTCTTCCTGATGGCATCTGCATTTCGCTTGTCTAGAATCACTCGCCCGTTTGCAGCCCGTTCTGCTCCGCTGGATCCAACTCCTAGCCGGGAATTTGTGCACGGAGCAAACGTGAGCAGAACTTTCCAGGCCGCGTCCCCCCAACGCCGCGTCCAGGACAAGTGCTCGAACACTTGGCCCAGCACGGGCCGAGCCATCAGGAGCAAGCTGGCTGGCTGCGGGTACGAGTCTGAAATGCTGGAACAGTCCCGCAGGCTCCTAGGGGCATGCACGTGCCCCAGTGTGCAAGCAGGCGAGAGGCATGAAATGTGTTGTGGAATTTCACTTGCAGCAGCCAGCATCCAGCCCCGGGAGATCTGAGTCCTGCTCCATCGTACACCTTTGCCAGCATGCGCATGTGATGGAGCAGAGGGTGTTCCCCCAACCCGACATACTGCCCAGCTCCAGCCACCGGCCTGCCAGCCCCGCGTGAACTGAAGCAAGACAAAGTGCTCCCCAGAGACAGCTGCAAGTGAAAGCGCGGCCTTTCCCACAACCTGGTGGAGCCGCGGGTTTGTGGTTCCCAGCTGAGAGGGGGCGGGAGCCGCCTGTCCCGATGCGTGCGAGTGGACTCCCAGGCCACGCTGCCCCAGCTGCTTGGATTTCAAAAATAACATTTAGAAATTCATTAAGAGTTGATGAGATCCAGAGGTTACAAAAACGTGGCTGCCGCGGAAGGGGCAGGGAGCGAGCTCGGTTGCCCAGCTCATGGCCGGTGAGGCGGCCTGTGGATCGTGCCCTCGGCTTTCGAAACAACAGAGCTGCAACTTACTGCACATCCCTCCTTGTGGCGTTTCCGAGACTAAGACCCCCACCGCCCCCGGCCCAGACAGGGCTGGAAGCAGAGGTCTCTGCTTCTTGTGCAGATCTGTGCTGGGGCGTAGGAAGAGGCCACAGCAGATGTCAATTCTCATGCCACCCAAGTGGACCATCCCTTGCAGAAAGGAGCAGCCAGCACCTCGGCTCAGGCCGTGACAGGGACTACGATGAGCTGGATCAATGCCTTGCCCTGCCACATGCTTGCCCTGTGACCTTGGGCACATCCCTTAGCCTTGCTGCACCTCCATGCCCCCATGGGGACCGCAGCACGGCCCAGCCGTGCCACGCCAGGTTGAAGATGGAGTCGTGCGGGTGCCCTGATACCCAGGAGTCATACAAGCAGCTGTGTGGCATGGAGGGGCAGGCAGGCAGGTGCACGGTCTGGGAACCAGAGTAAACCTGTCACGTCTGCTGTGCCACGCAGCCCGTGGAGGCCTGCGCTCCCAACCAGCTCATTGCACGTGCTCACGCGGCTGCCACGGCCTAGAATAAGGCAGCGGGGCAACGCTGCCTTCGCGAGGCTGATTTGGGGCCTTCACACGGCCGTGCAGCATCTGGCTCCGTAGCTCGAACTCCAGGAGAAGCAGTTGTCCACTGTCCATGCTGGGTCTTCAGCTGCACACACGCTAGGGCAGGCCCCTTCGGAGGCATGGGAGGGCACTGCCCTTGAGGCGTCTCCCAGCCCCTTCCTTGCCCTATGCATCTGACACGCTCCGTCTCCCCTCCTCTTGCCGCCTGAAGCCGGACTAGCTTCCTCTGCCCTGCCCAAGGAACCAAGCCTCAGAGCACTTTATAAACTCAAGGAAGCACGAGTCAAAGCAAAAGCAACTCAACGCCAAGCTAAAATGTGACCTCAGCCACCTCTTCTCATTGTCCGGCTGGAATTGCTTTATTATCTGTCATCACTTGCTGAGGCTCCTCCTTCAGGAGACGCAGCCAGGCCCTTCCTGGGAAGTAGGCTCTTGCGACGTGTTATCTCTGTCGCTTCCACCCCGACTTCCCCTCTGCCGGCAGGGTGAGCGCCCTGCTGTGTCTGGCAATCTCCTTGCCAGCCCAGACCCGGCCTGCCCTAGGAGCCATCGGAGGAACGGGCTCTTTCCGCTGGCTTCAGCAGGCTCCGCGTCAGCCCTTAGTGCTGGCCAGGTTGTGGCCTCATGTGGCTTTTGCAGCATGGAATGGCCTGACGAGCAGCCACGGACCCAAGTGACTTAGGCACGCAAACCCTACCGACTCTCCCCTGGCCTTGGGCTAGCACGGCCAGCATGTGGGGAACTGAAAGGGCCTCCAGAGCTAAAAGAGGCTGTACCCACTGCTGAGGACGGCAACAACTCATATCTCATATCCTCTGAGCTAGGCACAGAGCAGGACAGATGGACTAGCTGTCTGCCGCGTATGTACCAGAAGCCCTCCGCACGGGCTGTTACAGATGGTTGATCCCTACCCAGCAGCCAGCCAAGCCCCTGGGACGTGCTTACAGACAGCCAGCCTGCAGAAAGTGCCCAGGTGTGTTGGGAGATCCTCCTGGGGTGAATGAGCTCTGCAGCAGCACTAGTCAGAAAGGGCTGGGCAAGGAACCCCGCCGAGACCTTCCCCAGGATCCAAATCCTGTCGCTCTGATTCAGACAAAACTACCACCGACTTCAACCCAAGAATCAGGCGCCTCAAAGATAACAAGAGAGCAGTGACTGTGTCAGCATCTAATCCAGCACTTTCAATCAGGGGCTTTCTAGTCTCCTTTCCTCCGCAGATGCTTCTGAAAAAGGTGCGTTGCACGGACAGCCACGCCGGCCGAACAGCAGCAAAGAAGAGAACCTGTGGCCCCGGGTTTGGAGAGGCAAAGGGCTACAATCTGCCCAACGCCATGGAAAAAGGGGGTGCTGGACTGCGCAGCCCACCATGGGTGCAGCACCTGGAGGGCCAGAGGCACAGAGCCCTGGTAACAAACGTATCAGGGAAGTGGCAGGAGCTCTGCGAGTCGAGAGCTACAGGCACTCGTGGTCCCCGTCTCTCCCGGTGCTACGGGAGGATCCAGCAGTGAGAAAGGAACTCATCGTTTGGAGCAGAAGCTAGGGAAAGGCGGAGCAAAATGATTTACTGGAAGCATCAGCAGCTCGCCACGCTGCTTTCACAAGCAGCCTTGCGCCAGGCCGGGGGTGTTTGGGGCAAGGGGAGGAAGTGGAAGAATTCAACCCACACAATGGCCCAGCTTTTGTTCTCCGTCCTGCCCCCGTCCTGGGCTTTGGCTCCACGCGGCCCTCACTGGATAGCTAGGACTTGAGATTACCCAAGCAGGCTGAAAATGGGGCATATCAGCTGAAAGCAATTTGCTTTGAAATCCAGCTGCCAGATTTTCCTCCATTCGTTTACTTTGAAACGCTTTTCTAAAAGCCAAAATACACAAGGCGGCCAAATTGCTGACATGTGTGCGGGGCCGATACCCGGCGAGCGCCGCATTCTTCCATGTCCTCCCGGACTCCAACGCGGCCGTGTTTATTTAAAATCCACAAAACACTTCGGCACCAGTAAGGGGCAGGCTCCGGAGGAAATGGGGAAAAGGCTTCCTTGCAGGCATGGAGTGAAAGAGAGAGAAGAAGACGCCTTTCGGTCCGTTCCTCATCCAGGAAGAGTTTGCCTACCACATAATGGCCCAGCCACCCACGTCTCCCCCCACGGAGGGATGCCAGCAGCCCATTAACTGGTACTTCTGGTTATCAGCCATGGATTTCCTGGATTCTCCAGTAATGGACACCTCAGCAGCGTCTCAGACAAGTAGTCAAAGGGCTCCCCAGCACACCCAGGATTTTGGCCTCTCTTTTCCATGCACAGGAGCTTGCAGGGGCTGTCAGGAAGAGGCCAGACCACTACTGCTTCTCGTCCTGGTGGGAGAGATTTGGGGATCTCAGATCAAGTGTAGCGGGGGCATCTGAGTCCCAAGACCTCCGGACATGGGCCTGAATGGAGGATGCCTGCCAATGGATTTGGGAGTACCTGGAGTCCCAGGGTGAGAGGCTGGGACGGAGGATGCTCGCTGGTTGTAGCGCCGTACGTGGCGTTCAGAACGATTGAGTTCTGCTCAGCTGATAGGATTTGGAACTGATTTGACCTGAAACATGAAATATATTTCAAACAAAGCTGGCCAGCCCTGCTCAGATCTAGTCCAGAACCCCCTCTCCTCTCCCTGTCCACTTCCTGCCCTGCAGGCTCTAACAGCACACACGAGATAGCACCGGCCATCTCCTGTGCTTCTGTAACGCTTGGCATTGTGCAGGGCTGAATGGATCCTGATGGGCTTTGGGTGGTATCCGCCAAGCCCACCATCCAGGGACGGAGACGTGCTCTGGAAACAAACCGTCGCGCCTCACAACACCCTTCAGGCCCATTCTTTCCATCTCACAGGTGGAGAAACTGAGCAAGAATAAGAGACTGATTTAAAAAAGCTGTTTCCATTGTGGCAGGTACACTTTTGCCCCTGCACACCAAGTACGGCCTCCACTACTACTGTGGAGGGGACAGGAGAAGTGTTTAGAGGTCACGTTCACCCTGCGTGACCTACACAAAGCCATCGAATGAGGGAAAGCAGTTCTCCTGGTTCCCACTTTCCTTTGACAGGACCTTCCTCCAGCTGCCCTTCCAGCTCAGCAAGGCATGTGGTCATTACAAAGCTGGGTGAAATCTTCCAATTCCTCAATTTTTAACTTGTATAAATCAGTTAAAGGAACTTAGCTAGGGATGGAAAGATGGCGAGGAAAACAAATGCAGGCTGGCCGGAGAGGTGCCGCTGTTTAAACAGGCTCGCAGACACAAAGGAGACACTAGCTACACTGATCCAGTCCATCACATACTTTCAGCAACTGCCCCCCAAGGACATGGAAGTGGATAGAAAATAAATAGGTCCTCTGCCTTAGGCCATCACAGGTGAAGACACAGCATGAAGAATATATGAGACCTGCACTGAGACGATGCCACAGTGCTGCCCACACCACTTTCACCAGGTCTGCAGAACCCCAGAGAAAGCCACCTCCTATTTAGGCCTTCCCTCTTTCGCCAGAGCCATGCCAGCCTTTCACACAGTGCCAGCACCTGCCTCAGAGCACAAATGGCTCAAAGAAATGGGAAAGCGCCTGGGCAAATTCCACTGTCCAGGACTGCAAAGGCAGAACAACGGGCGGGAAGCTCATACCATCTGCAAGCCCCAGCAGTGCTAGCTGTACGGTACTTTATGAATGGCACAGTGGGGTACCTGTCCCAGATTTCTAACCCGACGGCATCCCCGGATGCAGCTGCGTCTCTAAAGGAGAGCTCTGCTGCCTTCGCTGCGCTGGGCCTGGCTTGCCTCACTCAGCGTGGGAATGGCAGAGCTCCCCTTCCCCCTGCCCGCCAGCCGTGCGACGGCAGCCCCTTCTCGGCAGATCAGCCCAGTCCGGTGAGCAGGAGCCGTCGCCTTGCAAGAGCGCCGCGCAAGGAGTTTCCAGACTCCGGTGATGTCACAGGCTGAGCTCTAAGTCCCCGACAACTGCTTTCACTCATCCTTGGTGGGGAAAAAAGGCGCTGGCAAAGTGACGGTGGAGCAGCATGGGCCAGGCCTGTCACCTCGCCCTGGCTAGGTTAGTGATTTTCCAGCAAAGAGCCATTGCACCCCAGGGTGCACCGAGAGCCTTTCAAGGATGCTGCAAGGCGCCATGCGATGCTAGCATGGCCCGGTGTGCAAACACGAGTCACACAAACTCATGGGTTTCAAACAGGAATCCACCGTGCTGAAATGTCCCCACCTGCTGTGATCTACCTGAGCCCTTTGCCACAGAAGTACATCATGTAAAAGGCAAAGCTAAGAGCTGGCATTGTCCCAGGGGCCGCGAGTCTATCCAGAGCAGAGCGGTGGGGCTTTTGCTTCTCCTCGGTGCCTGGATCGGCCTTCGTTGTCTGCTCCCAGTAGCAGTCAGGCCTGCAACAGCTGCATAGCACTTCTTGGAGGCCTATGTGAAGCCGTGAGCTGCCCTAAGGGACAGCCTTCATGCCCAGGGTCAGTCCATGCCGGTGCGCTGGTCTCACACGCAGTCCAGGCACTTTCTGCAGCCAGAGACAGTGGCAGGAGCAGTTGCAAAGGCGGCTCTAGAAGCACCCGAGTGGCAGTAGGGGCCTGAGTATGTCCTGGTTATGAGGCCACACAGCTTCAGGCCTGCCCTGCACGCTACCCCACCTCCACAGGCTGGCAGGACTCGAGAAGGCAGAGGCACTGCTGTTTGAGATTGCATTTGGCTGTGACCCTGTTCTGGGGTGCAGCTGCCCCCAGACAGCAAATTTCTTCTCTCCCTATCCATCAATGACAGGGGACTAATAACCGTCCCAGGGAAAGGCAGTGACTCACTCAAGGCCACAGAGCAAGTCAGTGGCAGAGCAAGAGAAGGGACGTCAAATCTTCCGGCCCCCCGGTGCAAAGCGGGAACCCCTGGGCCGCACTGTCCTCGCGTCACTGCTCTCTCCCCCAGCACCGCGCAGGGGCAGAAGACAAGACGCAGGAGAGTGCCTGTAACAATAAATAAGCTGTGATAGCTGCAAGAGCCTCTTCCACTATCTGGAGCCAAGAGATCCTTGGAGGGGCCTGGCTGGAAGCTGAACCTCCCTCCTGCCTTGCATTGTATTTCTTTCCTTTGCCAAAATGTGCTTCCTGAGTCTTGGGCAGAGCCGGCCGCAGCTGACCCTCGCCTTCCTCTGTTTGGCCTGGAGTGCAGGCTCGCCACGAGCCCCCAGAGCCGCACCTCGGGGCAAGCAGAGACTCCTGCTGTGTGCACATTGCTGGGGTCACGCCGGCCTGTCAGCAGCTTCCTGAGTGTGGAAGCCAAGTCGGGCCACACCTGGTCACACTCTGCAGGAGCACTCCCAGTGCAGGAGACCAGCTCAGGCTTGGGCAGGGTGGGCTCTCTTCAGCCCTCCTCGACGAAGGCTGAGCACTGGCTCCTGCTCTCCCGCGTGGGGCTGCAGGGCAGCGATCAGCCACCACCGCAGCTGACAGACCAGGGAAAGCCTGGTGCGGGTTGATAAAACGCGGGTCCCGTCTCACCGCAGCAGGAGACTGACAGATGAGCAGCTGAAGCACCCTCGTGCAGACATGGGGACCTGGGCAGAGCAGCCAGCCATCAGTGCTGCTTCTGTAAGCAAAGCCGAACACCCTTGATGGTCCTTTGCCCCAGCAGGGACCAGCCAGTGTCAGCGCCTCTCTCATGCGCTCTTTCCCCATGCTAGACATCAAGCCAGAGCTGAGCTTAGCAGAGCAGCAGGCCCAGCCCTTTCTGCTCCCAGATCTCATTGAACTCACTGGGGAGGAGGTCTTGGGAGAAGCTAACCTCAGCCAATTGCAACAAGTAGAGGTTGGAGATCAGAAGCTTCAAGATCCCCCATGACTGCCCCCTGCACAGCTGTAGCCCCCAGCTAGGAGAAACTCCCGGCAGGAGCTGGGCAAGGCCATTCGCATCCTTTTGCAGGAAAGATAAGGGGAGCAGAGTCAGCGGATTCCCTCCCTCCTGCAGGGACAGCGCAGGGTGTCAGACCGCAGGCCCTGGCCCAGCTGACCTGGATAATGCAGCTTTTCCATCCCTCTGGCCCAATTCTAGCAGAAAAGTGAGAGCAGCGTCCCCAGCACCCAGACGCTGCACTTCCACATGGGGAACGTGCTGTCTGCCTCCATGCACTTTGCTCTCCCAGCTCTACCCTTCAGTAGTAAGGTGTGGCTCATACCCACCCGCAAAGTCCTGCCTGGAGCCTAACAACACTTAGAGCATCCCCCGCCCAGCAGCTCGCAAGCTAGCATGTAGCCATAACATATGACCGGGCATGCTCACATGATTAAAACTATACAGAGCACCAGGAAGGTCACGACTATTCCCTGTGGAACAAAGAGCAGTTAAGCTTAAATTCAATATTATGATTAACCTGCTGCCTGCAACTGTCTGTCACCAGCTGCTTCCATCGGTGCAGCTCCACTGGGCTCAGTCCCGTCCTGGCCTGGAGCGCTCTTTCCTGGGAACATCTGTTCAGCCAACTGAGCTATATCCCTCCAGGTTCAGTGAGGATGCCTCCGCCCCCAGTTCTGTCCCTTCCTCCTCTCCCCAGGTCTCCCATACTCTAGGGGAGCTCTCTTGCCCTTTGTACCGGGTTTTTCCTTCCCTCTGAGATAGGACTGCACATCTTCACTGACCACACAGGTGTGAGACCAGCCACGCTGCTCACGTGGACACTCCACCCGCTCGGGTGGGGGGCAGCCCTTCATCCTATAGCTGTACCAGTTCTTCCCCAGAGAGCAGTGGAGGAACTTGTCTGTGCCCTCCGGTGGGCACGTGCTGGAGAATTAGCCAGGTGGCTGGTGCTACTAGCTCGCGCATAGACTACCAAGCGGTTGCAATGCAGCACGCTCACCTGAGCTTTGGCTTCTATCCTAGCTCAGGGTAGCTAACGAGTGAAGCACGCCAGCACCATTGGGTGAAGGGTTTTCGCACACCAACTGGACTCCAGTAGAAGCATCGCTCCACTTACAACTCTTAAGCCCGATTTCCCTCCACTAGTGATGCGGATTCACTTTCGGGATTTTCATCCTGGAAAATCTTCATCTCGATGTCCTACCTGAACTGAAAGCAGCCACAAGAGGGAGCCTTCATCTTCCATCAGCATCCAATGAGATCCAACAACCTTAACAGCTAGGCGCTTACGGGGAGTTTTGAAATGGATAAAATTATTAACTATTGCTATCGCTGTGGATTCCCATTCCTCTGCGGCCTGGCACAAACCAGCCAGCTTCTATACTTTTCTTTGCCTGACTGTAAAACAGTAAGAATGCTCCTATCTTCCACCAGCTTCAGGAAGATTTAGTAAATGTTGCGGGACTGCTCAGAAAGTTAGAGGTACTGTGAGTGCTGAGAATGAAGCGACTGGCTCAGGAAAGATGCAGAGCTGCTGTCTTTTCCAACAGATGACAACCAAAGGACCATATCTTATTCTGCCTCTGCATCAACAGAACAGAGTCATGGGGCGGGGGTGAGAGGGAGTGCAGCAGTGACGACGAAAGCCACAGAATAGCCAATTATGCCCTTTCCCTAAGGGGATGGTAACAAAGGATATTAGGCTTCAGCTCAGGATGGAGCGGTGCTCTCTTTTTGTGCTTTTGCACACTCAACCACGCTGCAGCTGAATGCAGAGGAAAACGTGTGAAAGGAGCACACAGGTGTGTGGTTTCCTAACGTTGTATGGACTGGTGCTCTCACCTTCTCAGCATGCTCTTGTCGTCCCACTCTATACGGTTCTGCTTTTACATCTGCAAAGGCTCCTTTGCTTCATTTGCACGCCTCCGTCCAACGCTTGGTGCTTTATACATGGAGCAGACCTTGCCTCTCTGGCTGTCCCAAATGTTTTCTCCTGCTCTAGTGTTCCAGATTAACAAAGTTCAAATTGCCAGACACATCGAGGCTGTGAATTCTCAATTGGAAATCATGGGGGCTGGAGAAGGATGCTCCATTTCTAATTATTGAGTTAGTGCCGCTCCCCACGTCAGCTGCATCCAAGACAACCTCTTGCCCTAAAGCACTGAGATTGGAAATTTCAATAGGACGTCATTTCTTCTATGCCAAAATTTGGAAGAGTGCAGCAGGGCCTCCCTAATCCAGGCTTTCAAGTGGCAAGCAACCACAACTCCGGCTTGCAAGTTTCTGACAGTAACAGTTCATTTTCCGCATGTGCTGGGACAAGACCTGGCAAAGCTTTCAGCCTATACTCTACAGCAAACAGCGCTTTACATCCTGCCAGCAAAAACCTCTGCCTTGAGTCTACATGAGCGTGCTCTCTCTCTGCCAGAGAAGTGTCAGGATACATTCCTCAAAAGATGGTTTTATGGTCTTAACTCAATCCTGACACTTGCTTGTTCTGAAGTTTCCAAGAAAACATCATACCTCTATAACAATATTGAACAGATAGTGCTACAAACAGTAAATGAATCTTGATGAGGGCCATGACAACAGTTGGGAAGAGAGATGCAGAACCTTCCACCTCTTACTTACTGCTTCCAATCCAGCCCAGATATGCCGTGACCAAAGGGTAGTTATTTTCTACAAACTTCTCTGAAATGAGCCAACAGTTTCAATGCAGCTCTATCAGTCAGGCCATCTACTTCAGGCCTCTCTTCAATAATTAAAACACCTTCATTTTCACAGTCAGCCCCAGTGCTCAGGGTTCTGAATGTCGAGAAATTGAACTCTGCTCGCATTCAGAGCTGAACTCGCAACAGCAGGCACATCACTCAGCTACAGCTCCCCTGGAGAATTCGGTCTGAATTCAGGTAAAGAGTAGTTTTCAGAAAGCCCTATGCCCCATTTCAGAAAAGAAGTTGTGCCTGTTGATGAGTCTCAGAAAGCATGTTAGGTCTCTCAAGTGGAAGCCATTCAGTAGCAGAGGTTTTATGTCAGGCAAACATACCTGTTTAAAAGGCAGAAAATAAGTGATGTACATTCAGGAGCCTACAAAAAAAGTCTTGAAATATTGGACAAGTTTTTAAAGATAATTTCTAGAACAAACATGAGATTAAGCATATACAGTATAATTAAGTCATCAATCTTCAACCCCAAGATGTTGTGCCATTATTAAGAATGTTTTAGTGGTAATTTGAATACATTTTTAAACATTCAAAAGTGTTTTTAAAATTATTTAAATTGAATGTAGCAGAAGTCATGCTATACTTCCAGTTCATAATACCAAATCAACTTCCATTTATTATATTTTCCTTTCAGCTCAAAACCTTTCCACTGCAGAAGAGCTGAATTCATTAAGAAAACCTTACAGAAAGGGCATGCTTGGATCATCTGCATGAAACTCTTAAATTAAAAAGGAACACCGTCTTGTAATTACATTTCTGATTTCCACTCCCCAATCTGACCTTAGTACTTCTTTTCATCCAGAATAATTCTTGCACAGCATTTTCTCAGTGCCAAAAGGACCAGATGATAGTGATGGACAAGTTTTAGCCTCTTGAAAAGCTGAATCATGGATCTGCAGTTGTTCAAAATTGTTACTAGCAGGTTTTAAAATTAGGAAGGCTGGGAAATCCTGGCTTAAAGCAGGATGTGACCAAACTGCTGCTATTCAGCTTTGCTCAAAATACTTTCCCACTACCCATGTGAAGCTGAATAAGAGGAGGCAGTGCTTGCTCCTTGCTGCATCAAGCAAAGCTAGCCTAGACTATTCCCTCCTTTTATGATGAGCCAGACAAGGTCTAAAAAACTACTGAATTCCACCAGAATAGGATCAGTTTTGTTTCCCTTCTTCCCTACAGCCATCAGCTGTGTGTGTCCTGTCTCACATCTACCTTCCAACCACTGCTCAGAAGTGAGCTGAGGAACCCAGAGAGCTCCAGACACTTGAAGGGCTTATTTAATTCCTCCGTTTGAAAACAATCCCGTATTTTGCTCAGAGACCTATCCATGTCACAACGCAGCTTTGCAATCTTGCACCTCGAGGGTGCCAGCCTACACCACAGTATTTACCCTTCCTTACTGCATTGGTCTACTAAAGATCTCTTTGACACACTACAACATTAAATTCCTAAAAACTGTCATTCTTTTCAGAAAAGACTTCCCAAGGAAAAATACCAGTTAATTATGATGAGAGGTTCACTACTAGCACGCCATTGTCAGTTCATTAAAAAGCAGATGCTCAGCCATGCAGTGTCTCACGCATAATGCTGACAATAGTAAGTTATTAGCAAAATAGGCTAAGTAATATCTAACAGGCTCTTCTGCAAGATTTCTAACCAATTCCAATAGTTCAGCAGTAACAGTTTGAGGGGGACAAATAGAAATCACACACAATATGTACAGGCGATTGTATCACTTGGTGTCTATTTGGCCAAACACCACATCCACTTACTCAGCTGAATGCAATTAGCTATCTGGCATGCCCCCCATTTAAATGATGACAGAAAGGAAGTGAATACTCCACAGTATTAAGAGTGTCTGCTTTGACTGTAAGCAATTCTGTGCTTGAACCTTCTTGAAGGAGAATGGGAAGAGCACACACCATCTCAGAAATAGCACCTGTTTCCTGTGGACACCCTTCAACCTATCAAGCAAAACACAGCAGATCAGAAGCTGTACTGCACATGTGTTATTGGTATATAGATCTGCTTGAAGACATTTCCTTGGTTCCACAGGTTACTATTTTCAGCCCACCCAAGTCTCCTCAGAGTGTTAAGGACGCAAACACACCATGCCAGGCTTCCATAGGTAGAACTGAGGTCAGTCATTAAAAGAGCAGGATAGATTCTGACGGATGCCCTCCCCAAAAAATGAAAACACCACCTACCTCATCAAGTAGAGCTAAGTTATCACAGGAACCAAGAGGAAAGGAAATTTAAGTCCTTACTAGGCCCACTCAGAGGAACAGCATTGGTAACACAGGGTTTCAGAGGGTGAAAAAAAATCTTAGAATAAAAGAGCTAAGTTACAAACTCTGGCTTATCAAAGAATGGCAGTGCCATCTCTTCTGCAGAGAATGACTCGGGGCACTCCTCATAATATGGCAGGGGGTGCTAACAGGTATGTTTGTGTGACTTCCCAATATACCTCTGGTGCAAAATTCAGCAAAATCATGAGCTTGGGAAGAATATTTTGTAAGGGAAAAAATCCAAGGCTTGTTTTACAGGAGCCATCCCTGACTGCAGGCAGGATCCCACCCATCCTGCCTGCCATAGCCAGGGAGTAAGGCTGCATGAAGTGTCTCTTCCTCAGTTATCAGCGATTACATCCATTCCAACCACCACCCCAACAGATGTGCAGAAGAGCAAGGGGAGATCAGAGCCTCTTCCCTCCACTGGCATTTTGGCACACGGAAAGGGATGTTTCACCAGCTACAGACCTGCTATAGGTTCACCCTCCCCTAGAAAAATACGACACCTGGGTGACTCTCCCTTCCTCACAATCATCCTGCCAGGTGACACCAAAGGCAAAACATCCTCATGGGTGACCTTTCCTATAGGTGTGATGGCATAAAAACAACACAATCCTAAGTCAGCACGTGTTTCTAGCCCAAGCTGTACCTCTCTAGCTTCACACTAGCAAGATAGATTTTCTGATCCTTGCATTGTCAGTAAGTGCATGGCTTGCCCCTTGGATATCATGAGTGCGAAAAAGTGGGTAGCTAAAAGAAATGAAGAATATGCCTTTTAGATGAAGCTTGGGTACTGTTGCATTTAAAACTTCACCCCAATGTCAAAATGCCTATTTAAAAAGGACTGTGTTTCTGTGATATGTGGTACTGGGAAATTATTCAGGTTAGATATTTTGTGTGTTCTTCCCATACACCATATTTATTCCCCAGCAAGGAGCTGAAGGATGAAAACACTTAGGTTATCTACATGAGGCAAGCCTGGTCACATGGATTTAAGAAACGATGATCTTAGTATCTGAAGCGGTATCCAATTTCTAACAAGAAATCTTTAAAACACGGATTGTTGTTTAAAAAGCACTTCATACTTCAAATCACCCATGTAAGGGTTCATCACTAGTTTTAACCTCTGCATGTTAATCACCTTTATAAAGCGCTTGATGGAAGCAGCACAAAACATGCTTATCATCAATAGTGTGGGGAATCTTTAGTGGAAGACATACTGGCGAGCTGTTAGGGCTCCCACATTGTCTGTTTGATTCAAGACCTAGTCTGGAGGGATTCTCATGGTGCAATTTTAAGAAATGTTTCTTTGGAAAGATCAATATTTCAGAGACAAGTGGAATGTAAGAGGCCAATGAAAATGCTGGAAAGTCAGCAGTCCCCAATTCTGTTTGCAGATGACAGTAACTGACGAAACAAACCCCACTTACATGTGGTGCTTGGTAAGTCTTGGGGTCAGTCCAGACTCATGGCTTAGTAACTGACTTCAAAGACAGAACTGACTGTGTATCAAGCTGATAGAAGGAAATTGTCTTTGAAGTCTGTAAGATTCTAGAAAACATTTGCAGCCTGGAGAACATCATTCTTAATCTGTCATCATGGCTGGATGCAGAAAGGAAAAAAAGAAAAGTCTACCAAGCCAGTAAATGTTTTTAATCATTATAGAATAAGGATTTCACCTGATACATGTTGGACAAGATAGTTTACATTGGTAAGGGACAGGCCTCAGAATTGGAGCTACAGTGTTCTGTCCCATTTACCACGGCCAGAAAAAGCTCCTACTGCCATGTGTAGAAGGCTTCAACTCTCCGTCATAGGATGGATTTGGCTGTGGTCTAGGTCTGGAATGATAGGGATTCTCAGGCTTGGGACGGTCTGTCTTCACTTTTGTGACCTGGAATGAAAGTGAAAAGAGGTACACTGCAATTTTTCTTGTAACATATAACAAATAAAACCGCATTAAGCCAACAGCTCTGAAAAGAAAGCAACATACATGGCTTTTGAGTCATGCAGCAGAAAAAAGAAGTAGTCATTCATCCATTAAAATTAAATGCCAATGAAGTTCAGTGCTGACTTAACTAGAACTTCTAGCGAGCTGGCTCCCCTCACTTTTAAGGTGGTACGTTAATTCAACATTATACGGTGCCATGAACATGCAGGACCTAATGAAGGAAAGGTCTTCTTAGAAGCTTCTGTAACACAGATCAGGATGAGAATAGCAGTAACTCATGTCAAATGGGGTTGTCAAGGAAGAGCAGGATGAAAAAGCACAACTCACCTAGGAGCATCATGCATATGTCAATTATTGAACAACAGTTTTAGGAAACCCTAAGATTTGTGCACCTCCTTGAAGTATGCTTAGACAGTAAAATCTGGTTTCCATTTACATCCAGGATCCCCTCCAGATGTCAGTGAAGCTACAGAAGGGCACAATGAGAATTCTGCCTTGCCAGGACAGCACACCTCAGCAGCTTTCAAAACCGCAGCTGGTTTACAAACAAGACTGACTTTTGTGCAAGTGTCTCCAAACAGTCCAGTTTCTGTTGGTGCTCCAGGCAAATAACCTCAGTCTCAAATGTAAGACGCACAAACAAGCTAGCAGATGCTCAGTGCTGTTTCCTTTTAGGAACTCTCATTCAGAGCCCTCAAGGAGTATTCCCAAAATAAAAGGAATATCAAACAGTTGAAAGCATTTATTTCAGACCCGGTGACATTGTTTTCCACCACTCCACACTCGCAAGTACTGGCTAACAAAGTATAAGCGAATCAGCAGAACTATGGTATGGATACTACTGAGAGCTATTCATTACCAGATATTTTTCCCCTGCGTCATTAGGAGGAATGAATTTTTTCCTGTTATTTCCTGCACACTGAACATTTAGCTAACTGAAAATGAACTGCATCTTGCTTAAACATTTTTTAAAGTAACTATAGTATTAATTTTGTGAAGAACTGAAAGAGGGAAAATATATGCTTTCTCCTAAAGGATACACCCTACCAAGTGGTTCCAAGTCTCCAAGGAAGTAAGATTTACTACTATCAAAACGTTCTGTATATACCTGTATTAACAAATGTAGGACCACAGGTTTGAGGGCAGATTGTGTAAGTGAGATCACAATAGTTCTACAGCATTAGATTTGGAACGTCTAATCAAGATTTCTCTTACTGACAAGAACACTTTAAAAAGGTCCACAATTTCTTAAGAATAGCAATGCCTATTTAATTTTCAAACATAACAGGTCATTCTCTGCCCCCTTCCTCAGCTGTTGCCTGCTGTGTACATTTCCATGGCAATGCTTTTCATTCTTTGCAGTACCTAACCAGTGCTACATGGTCCTCTCTGGCTAACCTATCTGCCACTTTTCTTCTGATTCACAGTTTAGTGATTCAGAGTTTGTTTATTTGAGCAACAGCTTTAACCCACTCCTCATTGCAAACAACCTGTCTGACATCAATCAAAAGATCAAAGGGGCAACTACTGCTAAGAGAGTTCATGTAGATTTTAAAAGCCTGCTGATGCCAGAAGAGATTGGAACAATCATATATTAGAGATAGGCCAAAGCTGCACCCACCCTTTTTTGATGCGGGTGCTTTACTTAGAAGTAGTGATTCTGAAACCAAAGCTGCAGCTTGCAGACGAAGGCAGCATTGTAAGTTTTAGAAATAAGCTTCATTTCTCTATAACACCAAACTACAACAAAAAGTTCATTAGTCCTTAGTGGCTTTCCTTCCTCTGTGAATGAACAGACTTGTCAAATATGGCAAGTTTTGGTCATTTTTTTTGGAACACAAGAAGCATTATACAGGGAATAAACATTAGAAAGATATGAGCTAAAGGCACTGTCATGCTAATATGATTAGTAACAAATAAAATTAAGTAAATAACCTATTTCTGAATCAAGTGCTACTGATCAGTTTCAAAATCAACATGTCCCTATCCTCAAAGTGTGTTGGAAAGTTGTCCAATTTTACTCTAGTTCACAGGCTTCAGCAGGACATTAAGAATTCATCAATAACTTACCACTTTCTACATGGGAAAAGATGTTATTTAAGGGAAACACTGACAAACTGAAGCCTTTCAGCTAAGGAGGAATGGATAAACGTCACGTGGTATGCTGAAACAATTTCCATTAGACGGCATTAGAAACGTTAACACTTTCAAAAACACTGGTACGAATGGGAAGCTTAATTCAAGCCTGGAAGCACACCAGTATTCCAGGTTCAAGTGAACCTATCAAACCAGAAATAGAAGCACTAGCACATTATAAAGTCCACCTTTTATTAAATCACGATGCAGCTTTCAAAAAAGGCTACCCTAACCATGTTTTAGAGAATTAAACACCATGCAGAATGAAATGACACAGAGGGAGGGAGAGGTACGTATAAAAGAGGAAAACCTTTCAGACGACATTTGAAACAAGATGGAGAAAAACAGGTGGGTTTTATGGACAACAGGATTTGATGAAAAGGTTTTTAAATCATTGCTGCAACAGCATTAAGCCAACCTGATGTCTCATTTGCCTACCAGTTAGAAATAGTTTTAGATACGATGCTTGAAGAGTGACAATATCCAAGGAAGGCTGGAGCAAGTACACAAAGGGAAGTGATATTAACTCTTCTTTGATTTCCTAAAGGCAGTAGCAAGCACCAACAAGGAGAGACAGGCAAAGGCATGGATAGGATTTCTCAACAAAGAATTACCTTAGACAAATGCCCCAAGTCAGGTCTCACCCAGCCCAGCTTCTCCAGCACACAATCATCAAATGCCGCCTGCTGTTTCCGGCATCGACGAAGCTCCAGCAGATTGGTATAGTCAATACAGGTCCAGTATTCAGTAAAAGGTTCTGCACAGTGCAGCTTTACATTCCTGGAAAAGATTTTGGAGAAGATAGTTCATCAAAGATCCTTACTTCTCTTGCATTAATGTCAGCCAAAAAACATATACATCAATTTCCTAATGGCCGCAATACACTAGTTATTTACTACGTTAGTTATCCGAACACCAACTAGAAAGAGGTGGTCCAGTAACTTTGGAAGAAAAATTAGAGTAATAACAATTATTTTGATAAGGTGCACAGCACTTTAAAAGAGTTCCATTTAAGAAGAGCTTACTGCCTAAGCATATTAATATATAGTTTGATATCATTCTCAATGGAGGTAGGTATTAACCACTGAGTAACCACAAAAGCCATACAATTAATATGATTAAGCTGAGAACAGCCATCAGAGACTATTCTTTCCACGTACATGTCTCATTAGTTCATGCTTATTTTGATAAGAAAAAGTAACATATTCTGCACAAAGATATTTAATTGATTCCAACTCAGTTTTGACTTCTCAGTTTTGCAAGACACTCTTTACACACTGGTAATGTTTACACTGCAGTAGCACTCAGATGCTGCAGCTGGAGAAGGCTGGATTGTGCTCACTTCCCTAACAAAGAAAGGTGCTGAGATCCCCCAAGGACCCAAGCTAACAAGAACATGGTCCAACGTGCTTGTAAGTATATAATATTGGTCACGCAAGTAAAGTTCTCACTTGTAATAACATATTGCAAGAGGAGAAAGGGCACGCAATGGAGGAGGAAAACAACCTGCAGACCAAGTGCGAAGATTTAACACACAGCTAAAAGCTGCCGAAGCACGCAGACCACTGCCTCTAGGTTAAAGCAGCGGTTCCCAAACTCTGACAGATTGCACAGTACCAATTTAAAATAATACAACCTTCAGTACCACCAGCAAATTTTTGTCATTTCAAGTAATTATAATAAATCTGTTAACACGTACCACTGACAAGCTGTCTGCGTACCACTGGTGGTACCCGTACCATAGATTGGGAACCGCTGGTTTAAAGGGTTCTGAAGTTAACATATCTGCTTTAGACATTTAAGCCAAACCAAACGGTCCCAAGGCCGAGACTGCAAGAGAGAGGTAAAGGGAAAGGGAAATGAAAAGCCTGGGTCACATTTCACGAACAACCAAAATCTGCTCCCGAACGTGCTGCTTTCTGCTCAGCAACAGGAGCTTAGCCCATCACGGACCCCTTCAACTGAAGGCACAAGGCCTCCAGAGTCCGAGGCTCAGACCCGGCAACAAGAACCTCAGGAAGCAATGCTCTTGCCTTTCTTGGGATCAGGGGTAGCTCCACAAATGAGCCCTGCACCTTACCCCGACCCCGAATGCCATTCCCCTTCCCTGCCTGGCTTGCCACTACCTTCTGCTCCCCACTCAACTGCTGATCCATCCTGTGGTCCCTGCACCATCTGCTGCTCGGCCTCCCGCTCCCTGCTCGGGTGCTGCTCCATCCCATGCTCCCTGTGCCCTCTACTGCTCTCCCTCCCGCTCCGTGCCTGTTCTGCCTTCCACCCCCCATCCCCTGCCCGCTCTGCCTTTCATTCCCTGCCCAATCTGCTGCTCTGCCTTCTACTCCCTGCCCCATACGCCCTGCTCTTTCTGCTCCTGGCCATTTGCCGCTCTGCCTTCAGCTCCCCCATCCTGCCTCTGCTGCTCTGCCCACGGCTCCCAGCCCGCTCTGCTGGCTGCTCCCCTACTCCCCCCACCACCCCACCCTCAGCGTGGACCTGACCTGAAGAAGTTGAGGGCGCAGCGGTTGACCTCCTTGCCCTCTTGCAGGCACTTGCGTGGGTCCTTCTCTTCCCAGCGACACAGCGCAAACTCCTTGTTGGGCCTGTCGCACTGTGAGCCATAGTGGTGGGCCGCTGCCTTCAGCACCGCCGAGCTCACCAGCACCTGGGGGGCGGCGGGGAAGGGGCATCAGACATGGGCTTCCCTGCGCCCCTCAGCCAGGACCATGACATCATCATGGGGGTCAGCCTCCCCTCCCCAGCCAGGGCTGTGGTGTCATCACAGGGTCAGCCCCCCCGGGCTGTGATGTCATCACAGGGGTGAGACCCCCCCAGCCGGGAGCTGTTACGTCATCATGAGGGGCAGAGCCTCCCCTCACCCCTCAGCTGGGGCTGTGACGTCGTCACGGGAGTCAACCCCCATCCGGGGGCTGTGACGTCAACACGAGGAGTAGAGCCTCCCCGCGCCTCTCAGCCGGGCCGTGACGTCATCATGTCAACATGAGGGCAGCACCCCCTCAGCCGGGGCAATGACATCATCGCGCCAACAAGAGGGAGGGGCACTTCCGGGGCGGGGGGGCTCAGAACCCCTTAGCTGGGGGCCGTGACGTCAGCGCGCTGGGCTAGGGTCTCACCTCATGCACTTCGAGCTCATCGAACGTGGGCAACTCCCGTGTGTGAGGCATGGCGCCGCTCGCTCGCCCGTCCGCCCCGCCCCACTCTCCTTCAGCTCCCCTTCGCCTCTCGCACAGGCCTCGCAGCCCCTGCGCATGCGCCCTGGACCCCGGGCGCCACCGCGCATGCGCCGCCCGCCGCCCGCCTGCGCATTGGTCGCGCTCGCTTCGCTAGGCCCCCGGGGGCGGGGTTGGGTCTTGGCCCCGCCCCGAGCCGCGGCCTCGCCCCCCGGTTCTGCGGCCGGGTTGCCATGGGGACGGCGCCATGGAGGTGACAGGCAGCAATTACATCGGGGGCCGCGCGCGGGGCAGGTGGGCGGGGCCGGTGTCCCCCTCCGTGTCCCGGGTCACGTCACGTATCCTGCGTCCTGCTTTATGTACCCATGTGCCCTGTCCCGTGTCATGCACTGCCTGTCCCGTATCGTATGTCCTGTGTCCCACATCCCGCGTCCTGCTCTGCATATCCCTGGCCCCACGTCTCATGTCCCGTATCCCACCGTGCTCGTCCTGTGTACCGTGTCCCACCTCCCGTGTCCCGCATCCCGCCGTGCCCGTCCTGTGTACCGTGTCCCACCTCCCGTGTCCCG
>NW_017728925.1:17320277-17354535 GCF_001723895.1 Crocodylus porosus
GTGTCCCGCATCCCACCGTGCCCGTCCTGTGTACCGTGTCCCACCTCCCGTGTCCCGTATCCCACCGTGCCCGTCCTGTGTACCGTGTCCCACCTCCCGTGTCCCGTATCCCACCGTGCCCGTCCTGTGTACCGTGTCCTGCACCCACATCTTGCGTCCCACGTCCTGCATCCTGTGTCCTAGGAGCCTGGCTGTGAGCATGTTACCCACTGTGCACACTACCCCCTTGCAGGTTGGAGGGAAGCGGCTGCTACATGCTCCCCACCATGAGCCAGTACAAGGGTGACATGAAAGATGGGATGTTCCATGGGAAAGGAACCTTGTACTTCCCAAACGGAGGCAAATACGACGGTGTCTGGGACCACGGCATAGCCAAGGAGGTATGGCACCCGTCCCTGCATGGAGTGGGGGCGGGGTGGCGGGCTCCCAGTGCCGGCGGTCCATACAGAGCTGCCGATGACGCGTCCCACCGCAGAGCGGTTTTGTATCGGTTCATCGTCAGTCAGAAATGATTCCTCTCCGATCCACTCGCCGTGCTTCATAGCTGTATGCATGAACTTGTTTTGCAGGGGAAATACACTTTTGCAGATGGCCTCGAATTCAAAGAAAAAAACTGGCATTACTGCGATGGCTACGACCGAAGGTTTTACACGGAAATCTGTTCAGGTCTCAAACCAGCAGGTACTGTGCTGCGTTCAGGCTCATGAGAGTCTGGAAGGAATTAAACCGGTGACTTGGGCTATTGAAAGAGATTAATTAAACTACATAAGTAACATGGAGCAGGGATGCTCTGGTTTATTCAGACTCCACCCGCACGACACTGCCAAAGGGCTGTTGATGGTACATCCAGTCAAGGACAAACACAATGAACGCAAGATAGCTTCTTCTTGAGTGATCCTCATGTCAGGACAGGGTACCTACCAACTTCTCATAGCTGATGAATCCTTTTGGGTTTTTCATACTTTATTCCAGTCATGCTTTTATTACAGGAAACTTAAGCCAAAAAAAGAAAATAAAAAGAAAATGTATTCATTTGCATTCGTCGTGTTGTATAATGTTCCAATGCACCTGAATAATCACAGAAATGCATGACCAGCTGCTTGACAATGACAGCTTTCTACTGGATTCATATTTGCTTTATGTACAATCTCTGCTGTTGTTAACATTCAGTGAGCACATTTACTAGCTCACCTGTGACTGGAAGGTGAAAATATTATATAATGAAATAAATAATATATTGGTAGAGTAGGCTGCACTCTTATTCACAACTTGCATTGTTTCAGTAATGACATGAAGTTATCAAGGGGCCTTTTAAGCAGGGGTGACAGCCTGCTGGCCTCAGGTTGGAGTGCTGGATGCATATTCACAGTATAGACTAGTGGGCAAATTGATCCAAGCACTTTTCTTTTCAAAACCACCCACTTCATGTCTGAGGCTTTTTGTGTGTCAGTGACTCCATCTGCAAGATGGGCATACTGAAGGCCCAGCAAAAGACTCATGGAGATCCTTGCTTACTCAAGGAGGTGAGGCAGTTAGAGTACCTGTGGTGGAAGGTGCTCTAGAGATATAAAGACATATATATATAATTGTCAGTTATTTTGCTAGAGGAGTTCAGGCGTAAAAGAAAGCGTCTTATTTTTGTAATAAAATATGCTGCGTCTTTTCAGGTATCTCACAGCTTACGAACTTAGATCCTCCCAGACCTATCCCAGAAGGATGTTATGACTGTGGTGATGGATTTTACAACCCTAACACCAGAGTTGTCACTGACTACAAGCTCAGGTTTCTGAGGAATGCAGGTACATGTTGCTTATTTTGCAGGAAGAGCCAATTGACTTTGTTTTACTCATCTTCTGTCCTGTATGACTGTCACTGACATTTACAGACCTGTGTTTAAGTTCTGAAGCCTAAGCTAAAACATTTCCAACAACATAAAATGTTTGTTTTAACTGGTTAATTATGAGCAGAGCTTATAAACCATCTTAGATGTAGTTCTCAAAACTGTAAGGGGCCTTTCACAAACAAATACAAATACACACATTTGTTCACATTTAGCAGCTTTTAAATCAAAGAGCATGCTTTTTGCTCTACTGTGGTACTCCACAAGGCTGCTATTGCAAGATATCCTTCAGTAGGTTTTATCTTGCTAGGTGCCAAGTCCGATCCTAACCTAGCCATGCACTTAAGCATGTACTTAGCATTAAACATGCAAAGCTCCTTTGATTATGGTGAGACCATTCACTTAAGGGCTTTGCGCACACTACTTTCAGGATCACATTCATGTAGAGCTGGGCAAATAAGGGACTTTCCTGTAGAAATAAAAAATTGGCTCAGACTGAACTGAAACAACTTCTAGGCTTTGGGGGTGGGATTTTTTTGGGGGGGGGTGTTAACTAAAAGCTTCCATTTGGATCAACCTGAAATATTTGATTCTGAATGCTTTGTTTAGTTTCTTGGTTATCTAACCTTTTTGTCTAACCCTCTACTTTTGCTTTAGATTAACTTTTAAGCCAAGTAGCAATTGAAAAAATGTCATAAGGAAGTCACAACACCATGCTTTGGTATTTCCAAAATCAAACATTTCATTTTGAAAATTTGTTAAATTTTCGAAATTCCCCTGCATTATTTTTGGCCAAAAATATTCTGAGTTTAACATGAATTTGAAACAGATTTCTGGCCTCCACCCCTTCTGGAACATTTTCCAACAAATTTACTATTTATCAACAAAAAATTCACTCAGCCTTAGTCGAGCTTTTAGAAGTGTGAATACGGTGTTGGGGGAGGAGAGGAGGGAAATGGGGAAAATAAATAATTGGAAATACCATCTGCTACAAAATATACCCTATGGTACATGGCCTATTTCATAAACCCTCAATAAAAACTGATCTAGATTATTACAAGTGGCACTGATCCAAAATA
Organism: Crocodylus porosus; assembly: GCF_001723895.1. NCBI lineage: Eukaryota > Metazoa > Chordata > Crocodylia > Crocodylidae > Crocodylus > Crocodylus porosus. Next base: position 17,323,197 of record NW_017728925.1, read on the forward strand.
CTGGAATGCAATGGGCCTACTGATGAGAAAGATAAGCAAAATGCTTTCCAAAAACACAGGAACCTACACAGATTAGTACAGGCGGGAACGCCTAGGAATTCAATTTATTGTTTTTTAACCTGTGCTTTGAACTCAGTGTCCTTTGCTACATTTATCTCCATATCCACAAGCAGTCAATCAAATCTGTTAATCAATACTCACTGCATGGACCAGCACTGACCAGTCTCACCGAGTGCTCAGAAGCAGAATACACTGCTGCCGAACTGTTTTCTGTGAACGGTCCTTGGAGAGTCCTTCACAAGAGCAAAGTTATATTTGTCACTATGGGTGTGAAGGAGGAATGTATCATGTCGGCCAGTCCCTTCCTCCAAGAGCACAAACACAATTGAAAGACCCAGCGCTTGTCCGACATCAGAGGAACTTTGACTGCCCCAAGAGGAATAATTCAGGGCAGCAGGCCATGGCAGTAAGAAAAAAACCCAGCTGTAGACAGAAGAAACTGAGGAAAGAGGTTGGAATGACAGGGAACAGATCCAGAACAGCTCCTTTATAGGTTGTGCAGGAAAGAGCAGGAAAACCTCTGGGCTTTTGGCCAAGTCTTGAAAGCATCAAAAGCAGATGGTAGGAAGCATTCAGGAAGCTCTTACAGCAGCTTGACAGGTTTACCCAAATGACACCATCTTCCTCGGTCTGGGAGTAGGATTTAAGGAGAATCCATCTCTCAGCCTTTCACCTTTGCTTTGTCACAAAGCAAGTCGCTTCACTGCCGAGTGGGAAGGCAAGAGAAGGAGGGCCCCTGTCCAGCCTGTCCCACTACCACTGAATCCAGACATCTTCCTAAAGAGCAGAGAGCAGAGAGTCTCCATTCAAATTCACTGGCAATTTTTTATTGAATCTCACTTATGCAGCATAGCCTGGAAATCCCTGCTACTTTAGCAGGACATTAGCTTTCCAAATGTGAGAGTCAGAGTCTCTCTCACATTAACTCCCATTGCATCAAAGTGCTCCAAAAGAACTACAAGGAAAATAAAGGCAGGCCCAGGGTGAGCGCAATGGAAGTAAATCGCTTTGTTTCATCTCTTCTGTCTAGCCAAGGGTTCCAAAGGTTTGTTAATGGCCTGCCAGGTCTTCTGCTATGCACAAGTTCTTCCCTGGGGATACAGTCCTTTTTGGATCTTTTTTTTCCCCCCTCAGCATCACATTATACACAAAAAAGTTCACACGTGGAGAATACACAGAAGCACATGTTTGAAGACTCACTGTTTAATTTTCTTTTAGCAAGTGCTTGGTAATCTGGGCCATAGACTCCCCCTCTCCATCAGAGATGCACAGCCTTGGGGCTGCTGGCACCATCATTACCAAATCTGGCCAATATAAAGACTGGCGGAAGAATTCCCAAGTTCTCTCTTCTCAGCAAAAGCCCTCAGTGATATAATTTCCAGCTTCCTGCGAGCAAGAGAGAAGATTCTAGGATGCAAGAAGAGTAACACCATTCCAGTTGCAAGGTTTTCGAGGCTGACCCTGGAGGCCATGAGCTGTCATAGAAAAAACATGCTGCCAAAAGTGAAAACCCTTTTCTGCAGAGGTGATGGGGTAGAGAGGGATAATAGTGGAGCAGGGCCTACCTCCTTTCTAACGGAAAGTAAAGCTGCTTTTGGTACAAGACGCTTTCCTTCTTCCTGTAGCTCATGATATGACTCGTGTGATGCAGCTTCTGCTCTTGCTCCTCCTGTTCTGATATCAATTCTGCTTTGCTCCCCCATCCTTCCTGGGTTTAAGTGGCACATAGTTTGGCACTCTGCCATGGGGTAGATTTCATCTGATGTACATTGGCCCCTTAATACAGTACAGCAGAGAGGACAAGAGGACAGAGATAAATCCTACTTTCACTTACACCAGTAAAGCTCAATAGGATACGTCTGGATTTATACCTGTGCAACCAATAGCAGAATTTAGCCCAAAGCACCAAGGCAGGCAATTATTTTTTGAGAGAAAAAGTTTTGCATTGCTTGCATCTCAAAGCAGTCAGCAATAAAGCTCTGATTTCAACAACCCTACAATCTTTTCTGTGAAAGAGTAGGCCCCAGAGTGCTTGGGTGAGGGCTTTCGGAGTAAATGATTTCAGACTGAAAAGGTCAGAAGTCAGGAGTATTAATAGAGTTTTAAAAAGCCCCAAGTTTCATTAGAGTGGAGCTGACATGATTCTGTGAGCACAATTGGTACTTCAGGTCTAAGCCTCCACAATCCCTGTGCTTCCGGCTTCCTTGGACCTTTGTTCTCTAGGCTGAGTGCTCGCCTGGTCTGAAGGAGGCTGGAAGTGAATTCGTTGCAAAAGTCAGCAGTTTGCCTTGCATGTTGGGATGGTCCAAGCACAAAAAGCCACTAGATACATCTCTGAACTGGCTTTGTTTTACAACACATATGGGACGTGCCCCAGATCCCCTCCGAGGAACACAGACTTTGTCCGCTGTGAAGAAATGTAGTTGGGAAATACAGCCAGAACCATTTGAAAACGGTGTCTTTGTTATATGCAGCATGTCACTTTCCAGGTTGACTTCCCACACCGAACGTGAGCCAATGTTTCACAATCACCGACATCAGAATGGGGAGAGGGGTGAGGTCTTGGTCATCTTTCAGACTGGCAGGTCTTTTTGGATAACAGGCAGTGAGTACAAGTGTGCTGTACTGCAGGGACATAGTGACCATACTTGCAAGCCATTTATTAAGCACCATTATCCTCTGCTCTCCTCTGAGGATGCCCATTCTATGGATGGAGGGAGTGGGTGAACGCTCCAGTTCCAGACTACCCCTAGTCATTGCCTGTGAATGGGAGAGCTCTGTTGGCAGGTGGCCTTTGCAATGGAAAAGGAAAGCCCTCCACAACAAAATGCATACATAAATCATATAGTATTTTCTTTCTTGGACTGCACTTAGCTTCCCATAGATTTTAACGTCTACTTATGAAACAGGACTGTTGAGTCACTTGTACAGTTGTTTCCTTTCTATTTGCCTTGAGATAACTGAATTTAGATGAGGTCTGGCTCCTACATATTGAAACTCTTAAAAGCTCTTCAAATAATTGTTCTTTGGATACTTTTTAAGCTAAAGAAATCAATTTTGATCGGCAATAAAAGTTCATGCTATTTTAAGTGCAATGCTATAGCTATTTGCTGTTGTATATTTAATCATTTTCAATTATATGTCATGTAAAAGATTTTAGCTCTGGGGCATTTGCCAGATGGCTGATTCTGCATTTCACACAACAAAAGAAATAATGTTTGTGTAAAGCTCTGAGAAATTGTTAGTAATCAGTATATTCTACAAGGAATGGGATCCAGACCTGTTTGGGAAAAAATCAGCTTTTGCAGAGATTAATTTAGAGTGCTTTAGTCTCTACCTCTAGGCTCTGAACAAAACAAATCGTACTTATGGCTTGCTGATTTTTTTACCATTTGACAAAAGGACCGAATTTTATATTTTACATATTTTTATGACAAATGCAGTTTGTTTGCAGTTCACTGATCCTTCCTTCTCTACCTGGAGCTGGCAAACTTACTTTTGAATAAAAATAGAGGAGTGAAGAGAAAGTTGTGTACCTTTCGGTACATAAAATACAGGTGCAGTCGTGACACCCTTCCTAACGTGTGTGCACCATTGCTAGACTTGCAACAGGCAGTGCACTTCTCTTTGTCATCTCTTGCTTTCCTCACTCCTTTTCTCTAAGCTCCCTGACTTTCCAGGCTAATCTTTTTGAAAGAGCACAGCAAAATGATCTGACTGGTGCCATCAGATCATGTTGCTCCACTGGCTTCCTTTGTCCTCCTGCTGCATCTGCCTGCTCACATGCGAGTTCTGAGGGTTGGAGCTGGTCTCGTGCCTTATTGACTCTCTGCTGCCTAACGTCTCACAGGTGACAACTGGCTGCACTGGCGCTTCCTGCATGAGTAAGGGCTATGGAATCAGTCCCTCTAAACCAGTTGACTGTACATTGGGTTTTGTCTGTTATTCCAACTTTTAAGGGCCAGATTCAACTAAACCATGGTTTCCTCCACAGTGCTGTCTGGAAATGGTGCATTTCCCTGTTTGTTTGAGAACACAGGTCTGTGTCCTCAAAGGTATTTAGGCACCTCGTTCCCTCTGAATTTTTAAATGACTGGAAATTAGCCACCCAGGTAAGTCGTGGCCACTTCATTCCCTCAGAGGGTCAGGGCCTCTCTGCAGGCAGCCAGCATTAGGAAAGCAATGGGCATTGCTGCAGGGGCCAGCCAAAGGGGAGGAACACTGGCGGGAAGGCGATAAAAAAGGAATAATTCACTACGCCCAGCTTACAGAGAAAGAGCCATGGGCTGGCATCGTCCTGGTCACTTGGGCTGCATGGTATCTCTTATTCCCCCATCCTGCCTCTGCTGTTGTCCTTTCAGTTTAAATGCTCTATCAGGTGCATTTACTCTGTTTCCCTCACTGCAAAAGACTATGAAAGCCACAAATACCACCAAGGAGCTCTGTAACCTGGAGAGCATTTCTTAATAGATTTGGCCTACACCTGTTCTTAGACAATTTACCTCTTTCAAGAACAAGATTATTAACCTGTGGGCTTGGCCTTCTCTACTGTAAGTGGCATGGCTGACATGGTGGTAATGGAAATACATGCATCATGTTACTAAATCGCTGCAATCGTTTCAGTAACTATAACCTTTGCTGAAATATTGTTCCTTGTGGCTTCCTGATTCTGAAATAATTATCACTTTGAAACCTGTGAAGGTTTCAGCTCCAGGAAGCAGCACGCCAAGAATAACAACTTTGTTTGTGTGTTAACCATCCCATTGTGAATCCAATTAGAAAGTTTTGACACAAGTATTGCAGGGGCTTGTGTTTAGCTACACTGTACATGTGAAAACAAGATGGAAAGTTCATTTCAGGGCCATTTTGGAGGGGCAGTAATTAAGTGGAAGTGGAAGGGTGAGAATCTGTGGGTGGAAGTGGAGGTTAATTGAATATTTTCCATTTTCTTGCCAACCATGATGGTGGGGAGGTCAGGCATGGTGAGGAAAGGGGTGCTGGGGTTTTGGGGAGGGGCAGTGGAAGTTGCTAGGGTGGATCATTGGAGCTGATGGCTGTGATGCTATCACGGGCAGCTGTAATTGGGAATGGAAGAACACAATAAGCTGCTCTGCAGGTGACGAGAAAGAAATTAATTTATGCTGTTATTTACAGAGCACATAAGGGTGTGCTTGGCACCTGACAAACGTAGCAGAGAACGCTACTTCTGTCCAAAGGAGCAACCTCAGTGCAAGGTGCCTTGTCATACCAGGAGGGACTTAACTGCTGTGGGGTCAGTCGTGGGTTTTGGGAGTGAACCCTCATACAGAGGCAGAAGACAGTACGGAGAAGAGGTGCAAGGTGAACAGTGCTTGTTTCCTTCTCAGTAAGAGTATTTCTCATGCCTGACTTCAGGAGAAGGCCTGCATTTGGCTTGCAGCAGGCTGAAGTAGAGGGGGAGTTAGCCGTGTTAGTCTGAAGTCCAGCAGCCTGTGCATTTCAGAATGAGTTAGACTGTAAGGTGCCCCCTGCCCTGCCTTCTACCAGAGTGAGAAGACCAGAGCTGGAGTGGGAACAAGCAGACAAGGCAGTGAGACATCCCATGTGCACTGGACTTTCATTTTCTACAAATGCCCTAGCACAGCCAAACTCAAAAGCAACCTCAGTTTCTTGCAGAGGGAAGATACAAAACCAAGTGAATGAATTTTGACTTTAGCAAGAAAAGAGCAGACTCAGAATGCATCCATATGTCCTCTACCCTGCCATCTTCCAACCTGCCTACGCATCACAAAGTGGTCTCAGATGCAAATTGTTACAAGGAAGGATTGTAAACCCTTAACCCTCCACAAAAATGTTTTCTTGGCTTTTCAGCAACCTTCACTCAAGTCCTTTGAAACACGGCAGGTGCCTAAATGAACAGAATTCTTCTAAACAAACTGTTCCAGCGAAGGTTTCCAGAAGCAGCATAGCCCTGGTAGGGTAACTACAACCGAACACAGGCATTGTAACCCCAGCACTGGGCATTTTAATAGCAAAAATTAAGCTTGCCTGATTTGGAATGCATTTCCAAGGATCCCTGGGCAGCACCTGGAGCAAGGCCAGCCTCAGTTTTCAGCCTTTCGTGAAGTCTAATCCCAGCTGAGCCATGAAGCTGCAGTGGGTAGTCAGGCAAATCCCCTGCATTGGTGCCTTACCGCTAGACACCTGAATAAGCAGGCTAATGGTCAGAAGTGTGGAGTACCCACCACACCCAGCTAATTCACTAGGAGCAAAATTAAGAGTGAGATGTAGTGCTTATCAAAACACCTCCGGCAGGACAACTCTTGCCAGCAGACTCAGAAGCAGAGAGAAATATGGGCATTGTCTTGCCTTGGAATCAGTAGTTGTTGGAAGGAATGAATAGGGAACTGGGTTACTTATGAGACACCAGTTGGGATGTCAAGCTCACCATCAGAGTTGCCTACAATGTGCCTTCTTTCTAAATTACCGTCTGTTCCAGAAAAACGTAGTAGTCTCTAACATACACTCATTAAGTCTTACAAGCTGAATTCCCCTCTCCAGCTTCCACACGTCGTGGCTGCAGTCTGGGGGCTGCCAGGGAGAGGCTGCAGATGGTTTCTGGGGTGGTTTCTGGAGACCTCAGTCCCTACTTAGTGACAACAATAATCTAAAATAAAAAAGCAGAGCAGTTATGCTAATTCATCCCAGCTGAGAATCTAGCCCACGGGAAGCATGGAAGCAGACTGGGCTCGCTCAGATTTCGTTGAAGTTTTCTTGCCCAGCCATTTGCTTTGCTTTCAGCATGTAAACGTGATCTGTCCCTGTTTTAACAAAATCTCTTCCATGCTAGCGTGCTCTGCGGAGGCCACTGAGAAAAAGGGAAAAAGGACAAACTTTTAAAGAGAAACGAGCTGAAATAAAATTTAACATGCAACATAAAAACCCACATATACCTCATTGTGTGCAGGGTGATAATTTACAGTTGATTAAAGAGTTTGTGTTTTTTTAAATCTTTTTTTAAAGGGAAAATTACTTCTGAAGGTGAAGATGTGCTTAGACAATCATATTAACATACTCAAACAATTGCAATTTGCAAAATAGTAATTACAACTCGCTATCTGGCAGCATTAATCAAACTTCAAGGTTTAATTCCATTTTAAATATTGATGAAATGTGATTCTCCAATCTAACCCTGGTGTTGCAGGGTTATGGAAGCAGCCAGTGACAGAGAAAGGGGAGCGTGCAGTTAACAAGCAGCTGCCACAAAGAAGGATCGGCATCTGTGATTTAAATTGTTAGCTGCACAGTCAGGTAGAGTGTAAAAAGGGTAGTCAAGAGGCTGTTAAGTCCATTGCTGCCAATTACTAACAATCAGGGAGGAGCTTTAAGACTTGTTCAGTACAATAAACCCAGTTTGTCTTGTTTCAGGGGTTACTACTGAAGAGGTTGCAGCTGCACTGATTCAAATAGCCCTAAAACTACAGTAATTATCAACCAGTCTCCTTTAGTGTGGCAAAAGTATGTTTTACCATAGCTTAACTCTTTACATTCTAATATTTCTCTGCCTCTTTACATGTAGCTAGCCCCTAGAGCCATTCTCAGCTCTGTTTTTTCAGTTCTTCTAGCTGTCCTGGATAGGGCCTTTCCCTTGGTCCCGACCTCAGCCACTGGAAAACTTGTGCGGTGTCCACCAACTGGACAGTAGCCCTGGATATTTTCCTCACTGTTGGGACTATAGAGTCCTTACATCTGTTTTCTTTCTTTGGTTACCAGTGTGTCTTGCCCACCTTCCCGGGACACAGCCCTGCTGGAAACAGGGATTACAAGGTACTGAGAACTTGGAGGATGGGGGCTTGAAACCAGGCCCTGTCAGATCCTCTGCACTTTCTTTTCCACTCAGGTTCTCTCTCCAATTCTCCGCTCAGTTTTCAGTAAGGAGCTCCTTTACTGAAGTTCAGTAGCAAATAAAATGTGAGCATGCAGAAGGATGGGATGGAAAAGCCTACTGAAAATATTCGAAAGTCAAGGTACACTACTGCCTGGAAGGAAATGTGGAGTTTGGTCACTCTCACCCAGAGAAGATACAGGAGAGATGGTGTCTAGGAATCAGCAAGGAACGTGCTAGAGGTAGAGAGTTCACAAGATTCGGGATAGAGAGGAGAGAAATAAAAGGGGAGATGGCAGAGAGATGCAAAGTACTAAGCACAGGCAAGGAAAATCAGATGCTTTTAATTAACCCTCTCCCATAATACACCATTGAAATCAACACTAGCCGAATCAACTTGGACTTCACCTTGAAAGTCATCATTTGTCACAGTCTTTGTCAGTGCTTATTTACTATTATTTAATTTGCATAGTCAGAGCACCACGTAAGCTGAGTCAAGGTAGTGTTTGCATTGGAAGAGAATCTAAAATCCTTAGTGGAAATGGATTTTTTATCTGGTTGTCTCCTGAAAGAATGGCTTATTCTGTGCCAGTCTGGATGAACCCAGCACCTGGTGAAAAATCATCATCTGAATCTGCCTTTCATATTGGTCAGCTGAGCACCACAATTACATGCCCATATACATGTCTTTTGAGGAAGGCAGTCTTACTTGGTGCGGCTCATCTGATTTCTCACCTTCTTATTAAGACACAAGATACCAGGATAAGTGACAAGGGATGTTTAGCAGACAGAGATTTGGGCCGATTTCTTCATTTCAACAGAAACAGACAGAATTAAATTTTTCCAACGTTCCTCACACCTGGAACAGCCGCTCTTATATCAAGGCAGTACCACCACAAACGCCTGCAGCACACTAACAGCCACAACACTGTCACATCGAGATACTTACTGGGACCACTTCCACAACATCTAGCTCGTAGAAATAGGAGCTGGCATGAGAAATGGGGGCAGGGGGTGGAGGCAGGCATAACACAATTTATTGACAACACCCTTTTATACTCCTGCTACAGACTTCAGGAGGATCTTTGTGTAGGGACCCCTGACCCAGACTTTAAACAAACATCTATTTTTTTCTTTAAAGTCTTTCCTGTTAAAGAGCATATTTTAGTGATACTTATTTCCTCAGAGGTTCATTCTGGGCGAGTTGCTACTGACACATTCATTACAAGGAAAAGGGAGCAAGAGGATGCATCGTATCCATGGGCAAAGACAGACGCGTATCCACTTAGGACTTTGCATAAGAATGACATCGCTGTATCACAGCCTACGGCAGCTGAAGCAAATCTATAGGCTAAATTAAACAGGTGGAAGGCAGTCCCGCCGTCCCAGTCCCGGATGGAAGGGTGGCACTGAAATCTATGCTGCTGATTAGCAAAGAGAGCTTTTACAAAATATCGCCTGACGCATGGAGCGGAGAGAGAGAGGTGGTGACACAAGCACAAAACACCCGCTTTGTCTATGAAACAGTAACTGGACACAAGAGTGACCCAGAGAAAAGCGTCTCTCATGGAAAACTTCTGGTCATTCACCGCAACCTCTGACTATTGTTTGGAGAGGGGGAAAGGGACAAATGCCACCAGTTAGACTTGGGACAGAAGCCTTGGCATGTGCTTTAGCTAAGTGTGCATTCGCTTCAAGTGAAGCAGGCAAGAGCAAGCACTCGATCTGCTTGTACCAGAAAAAAAAAATGTGTATGGGGAGGCAGCATTAACAAAGGAAGAAAGAGAAGAGAAGAGCGTGGAGAACTGGATTCAAAGCCTGCTGAAATCAAGGGGGCTCGAGCAGGTGCTTAGACTTTTGCAGAATCAGGACCTAACTGTCTATACGAGCCTTTAGTTTGCTTCACATCTCCTTAGACCGTCACTGTTGCGTTTATATAGCGTTAACACTGAATGTGCTGCTACTGCAGTTTAACTTAAAGTTCCACCTCAAAGGCAGACAACTCCCTTCCTCATTAGTGACACATTTCTTTTCTAGTCTAATAAAAGACCAGGTCATTGGGCTGTAAGCATTGCTGGTATCAAGAGCCTAGAAATTTCAGTCCAGGCTGGTTAGCAGCACAAATTGCAAACAGTTTATCTGGGAAAGCCAGAGGCAAGCAGAAGTAGCTCAACTACAGTATATTTAATTTGGATACAAATAAGCATGGGTACGGTTTTAAGTAGCATAGCTTCTTTTGTTGCATTTTCTTTTACCTGATCCGCTACACAGACTTTTCTTTTCCTGTCACCACCATGGTATAAGTCCGTCTAACGAGTTTTGCAGACAGGCTGTTTTGATCACTTGAATTGAAAGCCCCTAACTATTCATGATTGTCAAGTTATAATTTTCTGTAATTATTCAAAATATTTCTATTCACCCTTTGCTGGATAGGTATTTTTTCCCCAAGTGCCTTTGTGATTTTCATTTTTTACTCTATTACTGTGCTCTGTGATTTACTACCATGGCAGACATTGAATAATTGCGAGGAATACAGAAGATTGTCTACAACACTTATATCAGCTGGTGTTCCAGGTTGTCAATATCTGGGATAACAGGGCTTTTTTTAATCATGGTTTTGGAAGAAAAGCTGTGAAACACTGGGTTTGTTTTCTGGACACTTCACCAACTGCACGTGTCATAATCGGACACCAGCACAGACACAGAATTAAGGTCAGCGTTCATTACTGACGCTCGCACACTGTCTGCTGCCAGTAGTCACGGGCAGTCGTCAGAAATGACACTGTTTGTAGGAAAGCCTTCTAATTCTTTCCATTATTTCCAAACAGTTAATGTTACAAACAGGACTAACACACAGAGCGCCTGTCTGAGCTATGCAGCACCAATTGAACCTGTGATATCTGACCCTTTCTTTGTCTCCTTTTCAGATGATGATGAACATGAATGGATCATTCGGACTTGCCGAAAAGGTTGGGATGAGATCATTGGACGTAAACTAAACCCTGAGCACTGATTTTGCTTTTACTGCGATTTTGGAAAGCCGTGAATTTGCTTCATCCTTAAGTCTAAATTTCCTTGTGGATCTACACCAGCCCCTATGCGAATGTAGCTTTTGTTAGTATAATAAAGCTGGAAGCAGGATTTAATCAGTTGTGTTCACGCAAAGTCATGGAAGCAAGCACATTATACTTATCCTAATATTCATGAGAGGTGTGCAGTGCAGTAGGATCTCAATACGTAACACATGATTAAGCCTCAAAACAATCTGCCAGAAAGAATACCTCAAATTCAGTGTTTGAAGCCATTCAGCTCCGTCTTAATCAACATTATTTCCATGGGTCCTAGTTAGCTGTCCTGGTGAATTCCTTTCCTCTCCCTTTGCACAGTACTTTGATATTGATTGATCATTGTAATAATGTATACCAGAACCATTCTTTAATGACTGGTTTGCTAACTAGGAAATTATATCCATTTACCACGAACATTTGTTGAACTCTCCTGAAGCCAGAGTTTAACAAAATAATACAAGAGAAAAACTGGGTGGGTTGCTGCCTGATGAGTAAGCCAGAAAGTATTTAAAAATAAAATAAAATGGAATTACATCATTTTCTTGATGTAAGTGCCAGCACTTCTACTTGCATGAACTTTATTTATTACACAAATAAGACATTTACAAAGCACAACATTAAAAGTATGTAACAAAACAGACATTGGTTTTACAAAAAAGTGCTTACAATTTAGTTTTAGGTTTTTGTTTTTGTTTTTTTTAATAAATATTAGTCTTGACTGTCCACTCATTCAAAGGATTTTCTTTAACCATTGTAGCCAAGACATGCATCATTGCAACATGTTACAGTGAAACGATCAGCTTTCGAAATAAAACTCTTGATAAGTGTCTATAGTTAGCATCGTGTTACTAGGTCTGACTATATCACTGAGAGCAGCAGTGCAGGCTTTTTCCCCTTGTTCCCCCATCCCAAATAATAAGTCATGTAAGCACCTTTATCTGGGGTACTGGGGTTAACCTACTTGAGCCCAAAACCAATATAGTTTGGAAATAAAATTGTAAACCATTCCGTTTTCAGACCCCCGTTGTATGTATTTCTCTTGTTCACTTCTAGTGGAAAGTTTGCCTCTCACTAGCTACCCTCACAGGATTCAGTCTTTTTTTTTTTGTAAATAGCCATTGGAAAACTTTAATACACAGAGTCTGCAGTACTGCACCATGACCCATTTGGCAATTACTGAACAAATAAAGTAAATGAGAAGGGTTTTAAAAAAAAAACAAAACCTATGGACAGGAGATGAATGCAAATGACCTGAGATAAGGTTTGGTTCAATGGCAACAGTCAATGTGAAATGCATTGTGAAAGAAAGTATTGAATAAATTAGAGGATTTCTTACATTCTTGGTACAGTCGAGTATTTTCCATACACATAATTAGCTCTAAAACTGCACAAGCTGAATTGCTTCCAGTTTTTGCAAACAATTTGGGCTTAACACAACAGAGCCTGATTTCTGAATTAGCAAAGCTGCTCGTGGCTACTTATCGAGGAGATTTCCCTTGAGCATGAGTTGTACGGTGCAATACTCTCTACATGTCTAGTGGGGACTCCACTTACACTATACATATTTGGTCAGAAACATCTATGCTACATTAGCCCTGTGCTTCGCATTCTGATCCTGTCAGTGGTAACAGCTACAAAAACTTGGATGTACAGTACATTATACAAGTCTGACTTGGTCAATCACTATAGTGGTTGTTTAGCAGATCTACTCAGCAGCTTTGCTCCCCCTTGCCCTGCTGAGACGGAAGATAAACGTATCAAACCATTTTCTTGTTAAAAAAACCAAAAAACAAGTTGTGGAAATCTCGACTACCAGGGGTCACCAGGTCAGGTTACAGCGTGGAATCGTCTTCAGTCTTAAAGCGAAGAGCCACCCATGAGTTTATGACATGAGTCCCACAAGGAAATGATCGTTGGAATGAGCAAGCATGAATGGAGGAGGAGGTGGGGGCCTGGCAACTGTCCCAAGCACATCAGCTTTTCAAGGCCATTTCATGTGGACACAAAGCAACTACAACCTCGCTGCAACAAACACCGACAATCTGAATGCTCCATTACAGCCAACAAAAGCATGCCCAGTTCTCTTGCTCGTTGTTTCATACAAAAAAAAGCAGGGTGGGGGGAGAATCTGGCTTATCGGTGACTAAAAACAGACGCAAATTTTTACCGTTGCCTTCTCAGAGGGGCAATAACAGTGAATTCTGGAACAACATTGCCCAATTGGATCACAGATGCAGATGAGTGTCTCTTGATTGGTTAAGTTCAATGGAAACTATTATTCACTTCTCAGGAGGTGCATAATAGTATTTTACGGACTTCTAATTTCATATCCCCTTTCAAATGTTAATTTAAGCTGGAGGTAAAGCAGCTCACTGATGGCTGCAGTTAGACAGAATTCTGACCTAACCATCTGTATCATTATAACACTGAACGTATGTAACAATGGGCGCATCTACATGTGCAATTAATTTGAAGCAATAAACTCCGGCGCTTTTTTTTTTGCGCTGGAGTTTTTTGCTCCTGGGTCCACTATTTGAACGTTTGCCTGGAACTGCAGCATATTGAGCCAGGTTACAGCAGCCCCAGCTGGCAGGGGGCCCCGGGGTCAGGATGCCAACCTGAAGCTGCTCCGACCCAGCCCAATGTGCCACAAAGGGCCTGGCTGGGGTGTGGGGGAAAGATGGCAGGTGGTTCCTGTACTGAAGCACCCTCCTGGCCCAGCCAGCCGGGTCGGCATCTACACATGCATTGCTGCAGAGTAAAAAAACTCCGCAGCAAGGTCATACTTGTATTCACAAGTTCGTTAGTTTACTCCAGCCTGATAGCCCTGCACATGTAGATGCAAGACACTGTGAAGCTCAGTAGTCTGCTCTGCAGTAAATGTCTCATGTAGATGTGGCCAGTATCTGTTCACCTCCTTTCTCAGCTCAGTTACTTCTCAGGTCAGGAGATCTTAACGGTCACCTCGACAGAATCCATGTCTGCTTCTGCAATTTGCTATATGAAGTCCCTGTGGCAAGCATGCCTCACTATAGCTAGAGCCATGTGCCCAAGAAGCTCGGGCACAGTGAGGTGATGGGGCATATCCCAGAGAGATTTTGCCACGTTTGACTACGGCTTGCCCAATGCTAGCACGACAGCCATCCTAACCCACATTGGGAACGGAGCCAGGAATTTCCAGAGCGCAAAGAATGGGTATTTAAGACTGAGCTGAAAAAAAACCCCAACAGGCAGCAAGTCAGGCCAGCGCTGGTCTGTGCAGCTCAGGCCACTTGCCGAGAGAGAAGCTGTTACATAGCAGCTACAAGAAAATCAAGAGGAGACAGCAAAAATAGCAATGCTAGCCCGTGAAATGCTATTTCAGAGTTTCTTCCCTGGCCCAGAGTGAGACATAGCAGCGAGACCGCCCACATGCACAAGCACTCGCCAGCACGGGAGAGGGCAGCCTGGCCCTTTGCAAGCCGTCACTTCAGACCACCTTAACCCAAGCAGCCTGCTCTCTTTGGCGAGCTCTGGGCAGGAGCAGGGACACACCAGCAATGGCTTGCAACACAAAGACAGAGGGAAGCATCAAAAGAAGCTGCTGGATCAACTTGTCTGGCCTTTAAACAACCCATGCACACTCTGTCCTTGCCTGCTGCATGCTTGCAGCCGTGGGCTCTTCCTACCTGGCCTGCAGGCACTCTTTAAACCAGGTTGTTTTTATCTGTTTTTAAAAATCAAAAGCGAAAAAAAAAGAGAAGTCACAGCCTCAGTTCCCACTGCGCCTGTGCCCACAGGTCCAGCAACCCAGTGACCGCTTTCACAGGCTACACATTTGCTGCTGAAGTCTCTCCAGGGTCTGCACCCAAGCAAACTAAACCCTCTACATTCACAGCCCAGCTTCCAGCTGGGATCTGACCAGAGAGATGCCTAGCTTCCGGGTCCCAGTCTGGGGTAGGTACGTGCTGGAATCCCCCATTCATGACTCCAGGTGAACAAGGAGCAGGCCAGCTGGGGGGAAGACATGAAAACTGGGCTGATGGTCACTGAAGACAGCTAGGTCTTTTGCTTAAAGCCCTGGGAGGCAGTCAGGAGCTGTGCAGAGCACTCACCTGCCTCTGACACCCACTCCCTCGGTGACCTTGGCTGAGCTACCCAACCTCTGTCTTTGTTTCCCAACCTGCTAAATCTGGGATATGAAAGTGGACTTACCTTCCAGGGACAGTTCCTGGATTTGTGGTTTTAAAGCGCTTTGAGGACAAAGGGCTCTATTCCCTGCTGGCATACTTTCTGTTGATTTAATGGCATTACAACAATCAGAGAACGTGGAACCAGAGGTTCTGCTCAAGTGCCGAGCAGCTGAGGCTATGGGCCCATGTCAGATCTCTCTCTCGCTTGCGGAAGAAAGGAGCGGACCACTGGATTCAACGGTTTCACTGGTGCAAAACGATCCAATGAACCCCTTTCATTTCTCCGCTCTATTTTAGAAGGTAACGATCGGAGCTACCCCTGGCTCAGTGTTCAATAGCTCTCTCCCCATTTCTGTCCTTTTGGAAGCAATAATGGTGTAAGTGCGGTCGTCACTAATTTTGGCTAGGCATGGCATCACCTCAGGGAGACTCACTGTCATTCTACAAGTCCACAAGAAACAAGTGAAAATGCAACTGTGCACTCAACACACACACACTGTGCTGCTGGCGGGGGAAAATACCGGCTGTTAGGTGCTGGTTGGTGGGAATAACAGAAATGCGGGAATGGACTTTCTCCAGCATGACTGATCCTAGTTGCCTTGGACTGGACACAGTATTTCAACGACTGAGGGGCAGTGGTGCTGGTAGCGCCATGGACAGATGAGGAAGAGTTCGCGCAGTCAATACTGAAATAGGATGACCTAATGGAAGAAATGTGAATGGAGCGTTAGCTGGCACAGAAGCAAACCGACAAGACAGGAGACTCCCATTTCTAAGTAACATGAACATAAGAGGGTTGCTTAATCAGGGATTTTCCCCCCACTGGCCTGCTTCTTTTTGTAAAGCACGGTTTGGACTCAGGCCTCAGCAATCCTCCTCCCAGAATAATGCCACTTCGGGAGAGGAGAACTGCACTGTGCATCAGGCGTCTGAACAGGAGGTAATGGGGATATATTAATACCAGGCAGATCTTCAGCTTTCAAGTCATCCCTTAAGGCAAATCTATGCCAGCAGTTAAGATGAGATCGGGACTTTCACCCATTCCCGTTAGTCCTTCTGCTCATAAAAACAAAGCAGCCTGGTCTGTGCGTGTGTGCACACTCCCCCCCTTGCACTGGGAACCAGAGCCCTAGGGTCACTTCTGTGGGGTCCTCTTTGATACGAATAGTCCCTTGAGGCCTATTCCACACCTGGCTTTTGAGCAGGCATCATTTCTGAGCTCAGGCATGCAAAGGAGAAAGGGATTGTTTTACAAGGGAGCACCTTTACAGGCAGCCTCCAGACCTCCCTGAACAAGGAGCTACGCTGAAATCCCAGGACTACGCGCATGGGGAGAGGGCATCAGGGCTGAGGCAATGGTGCAGTTCTCCAAATGAGCGTGCATCCTTGTCACGCAAAAACTGTCGTGAGGCACATGCAGATACAGCCATGCAAACATCATGAACATTTAAAACAAACGGGGGGCCACACTGAAATCTAGAAGTTGTCCTCAACCCACAGTGCTTTGACCAGAGCTCAGTCATCGCAGGCTAGCAAATACCTTCCAAACAGCTTTGGGAAGAGAGGCCAAGATCTCCAAAAAACTAAAGGCGAGTGATCAGTACTTAGTAAGTACCCAAATAAAAAAGTAGGAACCTAACCTTAGAAACTTTTTGGAAGTCTTGGCCATGGAGGATTTGCTCACGTAAACAATAAAGCCACACAATGGGCATCTGAAGTGTTCACAAGAATCACTGCTGTATTTTGCCTCATTGCCAGGTAGCTTCTACAGCCAGCATCCTAGTAGTTAATAGTAGTCGTGTTGTTCCAGCATCACAAAGAAACGCCTCTAACATTAACTCATAGAAAGCTGATGGGTCAGTGGATGGTGAAAGCTGCTCCAGGTTGTTAGTAATGCCCGTTTGCCCCAGCATTGACACACCGATTAATGAAGCATAGGAAGACACCGAGTACCACACAGAAAGGGAGGAGACAAGGATGGGTGACAGGGGCTCAACCACCCCAAGCGCAACAGCCCAACAGCTCAGAGACGGGATGCTGAACGGACCACCGACGGACGGCACTTCTGTCAGTGGCTGGTCACCAACCCCGGGGCAGTCATGAGAGGACAGATGAAGTGGTGGCAGACAGGATGGGACTGGGATGAAGCAAGGCTGGTTGGTGGCCCCGCGGATCAGCCGCACTCAGACAACAAGCGCCAGGAAGCCGGGGAGTGATGCTATGCACACGCTGGGACTCGGAGCCTGAAAGAGGGACTGCGTTTACCTTCTCACCCCTATTAGATAGCGGTCCTTCCATGTCTGCTTTGAGGTGCACTGGTGGAGCAGTGTAAGGAAGTCTACAGTGCACTTGCCCACACTGTACCTGACCTGCGGATGAGAAGAGGGCTTCAGCCTCTGTTACCGTCAACGGGCTATTCCTTGTGCCAAAGTTTTAGCTTTCGCTGTGCCGCACACGACAATCCCCCTCCAGACTAGGCAGCTGATACCAAGCAAGGACACAGGGGCAAGGAAAAGGGACTGGGACGTCACGCCGATGCTTAAACAGAACTCAGCTTATAAGATCCCTGCGGATCAGAAAGGAGGGAAGAAGAGCCCCACAAATTGCCCAGGAGCAAATGGATCTACCGCAGCCACTGCAGGAACCTGAACTGTCCTGTTAACGACACCGCTGCTCTTGGTCCCAAAACAAGCCACCAGCCCGGGGAATTACAGGAATAATCATTTCTCATCCCCGTCCCCGGGAACACATCCATTCAGCCACCTGCTGGCACCAACACGCGGTCGTTATCTGCCGAAGGGAAGGGCAGGAGGCCAAAAGCCAGCACAATAAACCCCAGACAATGACCCTGGGTAAGGAGAAGGGGCTCCAGGGACCTTTCTTCCCCTACCTAATCCCATCCCCACCCCTCCGCTCCTTCCTGCCATTTGGTGAACGGCTGAACGGACCTTTCAAAGAGCTGCGGGGGGCAGAGGATCTCCAACCCGAAAGAAAGGACACGCGCCATTTGCGTGCTGTAAACGCAAAGGGACTTCTCCACGGGGTATCCATGCAACAGCCCCATTAACCAAGCACCCTGGTTCTCGTTAGGGGGTCAAAGACCTCGTTTGCCACAAAGGACCCTTTGCGCTGTCTGCTCTCCAAGCACATCCCACCCCTGGTTCGCACGCTGGCACTTACTTTCTATGTAGCCGTGCAGTGTTACCATCCTGGCCCTCTCAGGGCTGCTAAAGGGAGAGTAGTGGATGTCATCAGACAGCGAGGAAGGGATCCGGGATGGGGGGGCTCCCGAAGGCGGCACTGTGTGTTGGGGCGTGTGCTTTTTATGGCGTGCTCTGCAGTTTTGAAACCAAACCTGAAACACCAACAGAAACAACCGGGCTGAGTTTCGACCCCAGCAAAATCCATCTCGTTTTAAATAGCTCGGGGAAAGGGGCGTCCGTGAAAAGCTCTGCTAGGAGCTCAGTGCATGGGGACCATGCTTGGTTGGCTTTACAGCTCGATTTTTAACATCTTCCAGAGCAAGAATTTTAGCTCGGCGAAGCAGAATCGCGGGGCTCTTTAGTTTTCAGCTGGAAAAGTCGCTTGCTGGCACTACGTCATGGCTGCCAGAAGCTGCGCGATGGGGATCCAGTGACTTTAGTGCACTGGTCAAGACATTGGTCCTCCTAAATGGGCCTGGTGGGGTGGGGTGGGGTGTGAACTCTGATCCAAAGCTCTCCACTTCTGCCTTTAAAATCTCTCAGATTTAATGGCACATTACTGACAGCCATCTCCAAGCCGAGTTCTTGGGACCAGCTCGCATGGAAGAACCGGCATCAGCATTGCACCGGCTGGAGAGGGAGATCAAAGAGGAGATCTCCCTCTCTCCCAAGCACCCTGCCCGGGGTCTGCGCCAAGCCTGCCGCATGCAGGGAAAATGCTGCGTACAACGTGACTGGTGATGTTGGCACCGGGCCTGGCCTCACTAAGGTTGCAGGCCCACTCCCGGGTCTCACTGATACTGCACACACACCTGCGTGTCGGCTCGTCGGGGCGTACCCCCCAGCTCTTTGTGCTGCCTAAGCTCGGTCACGCCACCATCATTCCCGGTGCACTGAGGGAGAACACGCGTTCTCGTCCTCCTTGGCGCAAGCAGGGGACTGTGGGAAGGCACCGCGGGATTACCAGCACTGGGGTGTGACAACCTGCATCCTCAGAGAGGGCAGCTCGTGCAAGCCCCTCTCAGGCCCTACCCTACAACCCCTGCAAGAGCAGCTGCTTTGGGTGAAACAAACTGAGCTGTGCGCACGCGCGAGTGTGGACAGAGGCAGCACAAGAAGGAAAAAAATAAAATCACAGGCTACCGCTGCAAAGATGACACCTCCAGCGAGCATTTCATACCCTACACATCTGCAGTACAGACCCATTAATGGAGCCCAGAGGCCTCCCTTCAATATCCTACCCGACAGCTTTGACTAATAGGATACTGAATCCTGCTTCCTTCTGTCTGAATACGGGCCGCGTGGTCTTCAATTGGTTGCGTGCTGGAATTTGTGTTTTATTCCCTATATTTTCATTTATTTGAGAGATAAGCGATTAAAAAAACCCCCCATGACTCCATTAAGAGAGATCGTCCTCTCCGCCTCTCTCCACGCTAGAGATCGGAGATATCGGATCATGAAGAATGAAACAGCCGTAAACTTTTAGCAGAGGTCTGATAAATTGTTTCCTATTAGAAGGACCCTTAAAAAATATCCAAGCTTAAAACAGCCCAACCTATTGATCATCTTCCATTTATCGAAGAGCCTCACAGCAGAGGCTCGGGCTGGGTTTTCACAGGACAAATCCCAGCGTGCCTTTGGCTGGGCAAGCTTGGGTTTGGGCTCTCGCATTGGTCTGGGCTGGACAGAGCGCGTCAGCAGTGCATGAAAGGCAAGGGGATTCTCGGGGGCTGCGCGGCGATACCCGAGCTGCCCCCGTGCACACCACACATGCCCACCAACCTTGCAGCGACTGCGGCTGGGCCTTCCTCCTGGCTGCCGAATCCCCCCGCACCCTCAAACCCCTCAACCCGCACGTTTTCTCCAGCAAGCTCCCTGCCTCCGTGGCCTGGGGTAGTCCGAGCTACACCCCTCTTTGTACAGAGCATTGTTTGCTCTTGGGGAAAGGCCCCTCCACAGGCACATCTCAGTGACAGAGCAAAGGGGCTGGGGCTGGAGGATTAAAAGCAGCTTTCATTTCACACCAGTCTCTTTGGCTTGGCCTCGGCAGTGGGCTTTTGTTTTTTTAAATGTTCATTACCAAAGGAAAAAGAGTTAGGAAAAAGGAAAACGAAAAAGTGGAAAAAAACGGGAAGCAAAAAGAGCAGCAAATGGATGGAGGAGGCAGAGTCGACCCACGCAGAGTGAAGGATCTAGCTAAACTGGCAAGAATAACCAGCGAGGAAAATGCCGGCGTTGGCGGAGCAGGGGCCCAGCCCCTGGGTGCAGACTGCCTGGCAGTCGGCAACGCCGCGTGCATCAAACCCCGGCGGCGCGGCCCTCACCTGAATGACTCTCCTGCTCAGCCCCGTCATGTCCGCCAGCTTCTGAAGGGTCTGTGCATCGGGGTTGTTGTCCTGAGCGAACTGTGCCTGCATGACCTAGACAGGGAGGGAGAGAGCTGCATCAGCAGGGTGCTCCTCGAGCACCCCGGGACCCGCGGACCCACCCCGCCCGAACCCGGGCTACCTGCAGCTGCTCTGCCGTGAAGGACGTCCGGGCCCTCTTTGCTGGCTTCGGTTGGCTGTCTTGTTCGGAGGGGACAGCTCCCTCTAACGTGATCCCGTTGCCTGCAGTGAGAAGCAACGCGTCTTTAGCCCCCTCCTGCGAGGCTTCGGGATGGACCTGGGCTTGCCCCTGGGTGCCTATGTCCATCAGAGCCCCCTCGCACAGACCCAGCCGTTGAAGGGGGGGTCCCCAGACAGCTGGAGCAGAATGATGCCCCTTTTTGGCTGCTGAGTGGCATCTCTGAAACAGAAGCTGGCCCCCCGATGGGGCCGGGGGGCTTTGGGTGCTGGCAAGAGTCCTGGCTTGCACAGGTGCTTTGATGGCTCAAACCCAGCCTGCTGGCCTTCCCTCGAGCCAACCCCTGCTGAGGACAACGGGAGGCTGGCCCGAGAGCCGTGCAATCGGGCCACACCGCCCCTACCCCGACCCCGGTGCAGAATCCAAGCGGTGGGTTCAGGAGAGGAGGACGCTGGGCTGGAGCAGCCGCTGCGTCCCCACTGGATCTGCATGGCCATAGATGCAGGCGACAGGCTCACTGCAGGATTTCCTGGCCCCTCTCCCCCAGGCTCACAGGGCAACCCCCCCACCCCAGCATCCCACCGCAGGGTGCCTTCTGCAGCAGGACGGGGCGGGGGATTTGCACTTAGGCTCTTTGAACACGCAGCAGACGAGCGCGCGAAGCCAAGATGTGCAGCTGCCGGGAGCCCTGCCTCTTCCCTAGGGGAGGGGGATGCTCCCTGCCAGGGGTGCAGGAGGGTGGGCTTCAACATGTCCTGAGCTCTGGTCCCCCCACGGAGCACGTTCCCATGCAGCAGCCTGAAGGGTTTCCTAGCACCGTCAAACGTTGTCTCTATGCAGCGCTTACAGGGCCTTAACGTCCCCGGCGCTGCACGCCTGACAGCACCCGGGCACACTACGGAGGAGCCGCTGTCCGCATGCCACAGGTAGGAAGCACGCACCCACACACTGCGACTTCAGGGCGATGCAGAGTTTATGGGGCAGCAGGGAACTGACCCCCCAGCTCCAGCCCAGCTCCCCAACCCTCTCATCTCTCTGCCTGTTAGAGAGACCATGTCATTGCCAAAAGCTGCTGCACGAATTAACAGAATAGCTGTCATGGCATTGCCTGCACCCAAGGAGAATGGTCCCACCGCCGGCTGCTGACCCCGGTGGCAGCAGATAGCTCTGGGATCACCTCGGAGGAGCCGGCAGAGACCCCCCCCAGTTGATACCGCTCAACACAGCAGATACCAGCAGGGGCACAGCCAGCTCCCTCCTTCCACCCCAGCTGCACACCTATTATTCATCGCTGCTGTCTAGAGACTCCAGCCAGGCCTGGGGCCCCGATGCTACCGTGTGCAAACACCAACACCTGTCCTAGGAGCTTACGGTCACGTACAGACCCGGTGCAAGAAGGGGTAGAGCAAGCACTAGTCAGGAATGGAGCATGTAGGACGTGGAAACAGGAGGCAGCTTTGGTCTTCATCAGCCTGACTTCTGCCTCTGGGCCCAGGTGGTGCAAGGTCATGTTTAGACCCGGGTGGCAGACCCTTGCTCGGTGGTGACAGCGCCGGGAGGAGCGCAGCACGGTCAGCGGTGCCGTGCTGGGGATGAGATGTCTCCGTCTCCCAGAACGGCCCTCGCTGAGGCAAGGCCGATGTCCTGCCACCATCGATACAACAGGGCCAGCGCTGCTGGGTGGGGTTGAGGGTGCAGCCAGGACTATTACTGCGATCAGCGTCCACCGGCGCACCTCCTTTCATTGCAGCCACTGGAATAACTTGCTCTTCTGGCTTTATGGAAGGGGCACACGACAGCCAAGAGGGTCCGGACCATGGGCCCCTGAGCCGATGAGTGCAGAGGGACCACGGAGACAGCAACAGGCTGCCGGCCCCAGCCACGGAGCAGCCCGTGGGGAGGACCCAGGCATCCGCGGCTGTGCGAGGCAGGCGGGAGCACCCTGCAGACGTCTCTCTGCAGCTGCCGCTTTTGCCCCGCGTGGACCCTGCTCAGATGCTGTAGCTGCCACGTTGCTCGTCCTCCTCCAGTCCTCCTGCCCCCAGCGAGAAGCTCAAAAACACGTCATCCCGGACCACAGACCCACGCAGATCAGCAAGGCCTAAGACCTAGGTCCATGGGCAGGGGCTTCCTACATGTTTCCCACAACGCGCGTCACTGAACGATAGCATCGGGGAAGCAGGATGCTGAGCCTGCTTGCTGCCCACGCCCACGCCCAATTCGTGCCTGATCTCAAACGCTGCGTGGAGCCAAGTGTCGGGGTGCGTGGGGACATCTTTATTAAGACCAGCCTCCCCCGAGGGGTTTGCCAGGCCTCGGGAGGGCGGGCGCCCTAAGCCGGAGAGGTATCGGCGAGCGAGCGGTGGAGGTGGCGGCTCGCCGCGGGGTTCAGCAGCGTCCCCTCTTTCACCAGGCTGCCTTGGTCCCAGGAGACACTTGCTTCACAGGCTGGATGGGGCTGTGATTGTCTTGGCCCGAGTTGAAGGGCTTTCGCGTCTCGTTTGACGGTTCCTGCAGGATGATGAATGGGATTCTGGCTTCGGCAACATCTGTTTATTTTTCTCCTACGTAAAACCTCATGTGCCGGAGAAACTGCTTTGTAATTACTGGAGAGAAATGTGTGGCCCTCGAACACCCCAGAGACCGCTGTCCTCCGAGGCCCGGCTCCCGGGAGGCGTGGGGCTCTCGCCCGGCTCCGGCGGGGACTGGCCTACCCTCGCAAACAGGACCGGGCGGACAACTGACCAGCTCTGCCAGCGGCTCCGTCCCCCCCCACGAGACCCTCCCGTGGCCCCGTTGTGCTGTGGGAGGGGGTGCCCGGCGCTCAAGCTGCACAGAGGGATAAAGCCCCGACAGGGCCACACCTGCATGGGCTGTGGTCAGCATCGCCTTCCCTGCTCCACGGTCCCCTTCGGCCACGGCAACGCACCGCCTTTGTCCAGAGCGGCCCCTGACATCCGCCTGCCATATGGCCTGACGTGGCGAGAGCAAGCGTCCCACTCAGGCCCTCCCAGCCCGATCTGGCATTTTGTTTTCATCCCATTGCTCAAGCCTTGTAAACAGAAACGCTGCTTATTTGTGTGTCGGGTCAGCTAATCGCTTCCACATGCTGCGCAGGGCGGGACAGGATGGGACGGGGCACCCGCTCGCTTCCCTGCGCGCCGCGCTCGCCTGGCCCAGCAACGATCGCTACGGGGGATGCACGGAGCAAGGGCGAAGCCAGCGCCCCGGGAGGTCTCCTCGTCGTCCTCTCTTCCGTGCCCCAAGAGCAGAAAGTGCGCGGTCTGGGAGAGACGCAGGCGGCACCTGGCCTTTCCGTCTTGCTCCCATCCCTGGCCCTGCCTCGTGCATGCTGGAGCACGGGGGTGACCCCAGTCCAGCGCGGCCTGGCCGGAGGGTAGGTAAGATGCAGCCCCCACCAGTTTCAGCTGTTCCCAAACCCACGAGACTTACCCGGGAGCCTTGGCTCCTCCTGCCAAGGGTCTTGTCCTAGGGGCAAGATCAGAGTCACCCTGCTGCCTCCTGTGCTCGGGGAACAGTGCGCGGCCTCCCCTCCCGGACCCCTGCCCCGGGCTGTGCCTGCCTCTGGCTGAAGAGGACCAGGTCTAACCGCCCCCCAGTGTGGACAGGGCCTGGGGTTGCCCCAGTGCTCTCCCAGGTGCTGCAGCAAGGCAGGGTGCAGGGCGCCGTGCCAGCCCAGCCAAGGGCCTGTGTCCGGCTCATGCCTCGGACATCGCAGAACAAGCTGCCCTTTCAAACACGAGCCCCCCGTTCACCCATGGGCTGCGGGCGGCGAAGCCTCTGGACAGCGCACAGAGCATCAGGCCCTGCTTCGTGCACCCTGCGTTTCGGGCGGATGGAGGGAGACGCCAGCCCTCGCCTCCGCGGCCTGCCTCCGTTCGTCTCTCGCTGGTGCCGGGTCCAGCCGAGCTCAGCGTCCAGGGAGATCTCAGCCGCAGCCGGCAGATGCTTCGGGATTCGGGGCAGCTCCAGGACGCAGGATGGCCGCAGCGCCCAGCATCTCCCTCCATGCTAAGCAAGGTCACCGCCAGGGGCCACACGGCAAGCAGCTCATCTGCACGGCGCCCGGTGGGGGCCACTGGCAGAGACCCCGGCTTGCAGCACGGAGGTGCCACGATGGGGTTGCCTTGCCCTCGCAGCCCTGGCTCCACTTCCCCATCTCCTTGCAAGCATCCTGCTCTTTGCAAACACCGTGTCCAGCCTCTCGGCACTTCCACGTCTCTGCCTGCCTGGCAGCTGCCGCTCAGGAAGACGGAGCTGGGCGCGGTCCAAGGGAAGGGAGCCGCTCCGTTCCACCGCCGACCTTGACCACGCGGGCCGGTCCCCCGGGGGCGCGGACCTGGCTGGGAAGCCAGCTCTGCGCCATCTCCTTTCCAAAGGGCCTGGCAGGGAAGGGGCACCACCGTGGCAGGGCAGGGCCGGTGGAAAAGGAGGGAAAGGCTCTGTCCGGCTGCCAGGTTTCCCACCTTCCAGGCGCATGAGTCAGTGCCTCCAAACTCCTCCTGCTTCCTGCCCCGCGGGCTACCCAGGGAGACCCGCGAGCCCCAGCAGCACGGCGCTGGATCAAAGCTGGCGGGAGGGGGTGTCGCACGTTTCCACGCCAGAGAAATCCCAGACCCTGAGCCTCGGCAGCTTGTCTGGAGCGAGGCTGCAGCTCGCGCGCCGAGCCTCCTATGTGGGATGCCCCCCACCCACCTCTCCCAGGTGCTGTCCCCCTCCGGGAACATCCGCTGGGGGCTGGTGTCCTATGGGAAAGCCGAGAGGAGCGGAGAACGGAGAGAAAACACGGGGCCGCAGTGCAATCGGGACGAGCAGAAGTCAGGGTCGGCAGTGTGGGGCAGGACAAGGGGCGAGAGAGAGCATGGCGGGGGCCGGTAGCAGTGGGGTACAGCCCCAAGCCAGCACCGCCAGGGCATGGTCTCTGCACGTGCTGCGCGGCTTCGGCTCGGCTGGCGGCGCAGAAAGCAGCAGGGATCGCAGTGGGGGACCCGATCCTTCCCTGGGCTGGGCCGGGGTCCTGCTCACCCTGCAAGAGCTCTGCTTTGCCCTCCGCGCGGCCCTGGCAATACCAGGGCACTGACCCACTCGCCCAGGAAGAGACAGGGGACGGAGAGGGACCGCACGGAGGCCCGCGGGGGACGCCTACCGTTCTCCGCCGCCCGCTTGAGGTTCTCGATCATGGTGTCGTAGTGGATCCGGCACAGCACCTTCTCCTCCACCAGCCCGAACTCCTCGCCAGTGGACAGCTGCCTCTTGCAGGAGAAGCAGGCGAAGCAAGCGAGGTGGTAGGCGTTGCCGCGGGCTCGCCTCACCCAGTCGCTGGCGTAGATCTGCCGGCCGCAGCGGGCGCACTTGGTGCCGAACCGACTGGAAGAGAAAAATACAGGCACGCGCGGAGGGCGAGAGGTCAGGGGGAAGCTCTCACGTTTGTCCCGCGATAGCCTTGGGGGCCCCGGGGCACAAGAGCAAGAGGCCGCGCTGCCCCCCTCCCTGGGGGTTTAATGGGACTAGAGCAACAGGCATGGGAGAGGGCACCTGGACGGCAAAGAGACTTGCCCAAGGTCACCCAGAGGCCAGCAGCAGAGCCGGGGCAGACGACGCAGGACACTTGCGTTGGTTGGGCCCTGCTGATGCCTCCGCCAAGCTAGCAGAGGTGCGCTGGGGGCTGGGATAGAAACCCTGGCTCTGGCAGGTCTGCCCCAGGGGGGCCATAGTGTGGTCAGGGACAGCCGAGCCCCTAATGACCAGGGATCCTAGTTTTCTCTGGTTTAAAAAAAAAAAAAAAATCCCCAATTTTCAGTTTAAAAAAAAGGTAGCCCAAAATCCACATTTTTCCACGATTTAAATGAAACACTGCTATATCTATAAATTTTCTTTTAAATGCATATTCATTGGCGATTCTCATTATAGTGGTGTTTCACATCTATATATATATATAGTGGTGTTTCCTTTAAAAAAATCACAGAAAAACATGGATTTGGGGTTTTTGTTTGTTTTAACTGAAAATTGGGGATTTTTTTTTTTTTTTTTTTTTAAATCAGAGAAAACCAGGATCCCTGCTAATGCCATATGGAGAGCACCAGAGCAGAGACCCGGGAGGCAGGCGCATGCCAGGGGCCCGGGGAGAGCAGCGAGGAAGCAGGCGGTGCAGCTCTGGGAGCGGTGGGGCAGGAGAGGGACCTTGCCAACCTGCTGCGGGGCCAGGACGGGGTTTACCAACATCCATGGGAGCAAGGCTGGTTGCCTCTGGGAACATCCCTCGCTGGGGGAAGCCGGAGCCAGGAGATGCCCCCACCCCAAGGGAAACGGCCGCGCGAGGCCCAGGCCCTACAAGAGCTCTCGGAGCAGGACGAGGAAGGGGGGGTCACGCGAAATCCAGCTGAAACGAAGCACCGGACGCACCGCTGAGTGCAACGGGCCCGGGCCAGGCTGCGGGCGGAGGATGAGGCATCGTGCTGCGAGAGCTGCCGAGCGGACAGTAAATGCACAGGCAGGGGGTTGTGGTCAGGCGGGTCAGTGACTCAGCCTCCAAGCCCGTGGGCGTCTCGTCTGGATGAGGACCCCTGTGCCACTCAGATGGAAATCTCCTAAGAGCCATTTTTCCCCCCTTTCCCACCAATTCAAACCTTTTGCACACATAGGCGTGCACATTCTTATTTTTCCACCCCCTCCCTCTTCATTACAACCCCTTTGCCACTAAAGGGGAAAAAAGGCCTGAGCTCGTTTATTTATGCCAGAAATACCGTTCAAAGTTGCACCCTGGAGAAAGTAACAAAAATGCAAACAGCGCTCAGCCTCCGCCTCGCGCGGCTCCCGAGCCAGATCTTCCGGCGAGGTTCGCAACCTTCGATTCCCGCACACTCAAGTTGCTCGCAAAAGGCTGCGGCGTTGACGAGAGAGTCTGCGACAGCGCGGGCGGGCGTGCATCCTGTTCGCTGCCCCACAAAGCTGGACCCCTCTAGAGGTGCGTTAAATCCGGCTGGGTGAAGCCCACACTCTCCCTCTGCTATTTTTCTCTTTTAAATGCATATTCATTGGCGGTTCTCATTAAAAATAAAAGGGGGAACGCAAACAGCGGCAAAGAACTGATTTTTTTTCCCTTTGCAACGGCAGACTTATCGTCGGTCCTGCAACGACTCAGACCTCAGATAAAAGGCTTCTTTCCCATAGAGTCTAGAAGCACTACGGAGCCAAGCTCGGCTGCTTTTGTGCAAGGCTACGGCACAGCCCGTCCGTGCCAGCTGTCGCAGCAGACCAGCGATTACCGTCCCTGCTATCGCGGCTCCCGTATTTCCCCATTTGAATTTTGTAGGCTGTCCTCTTCCAGACCAGGCACCCCGAAGCCTCTGACATGCTTTCTGCCCAGGTCACCCGCCTAGGAAGACGCACAATACAGCTCAGACCGCATCTACCCCGCTCAGCGGCTTGAACGCGAAGGGCCTAAACCTTCTCTCCGTTTTGTTCAACAATTTATTTTCACTCCCAAAGACTTAAAATTTTTTTTTAAAAAAATAAACAAATTTAACAAAAATAAATAAAAAACCCCAGTCAATGCAAAACAAGACACGCTCCAGCTTCCTACCCCCTTCATTACCAATTCACTTAATGAAGCAAAGCAACTCCCGCCCCTCCGGCGTACGGTCCAAGTGCAGGGTTAATTGAACGCTCGCACAGCTACCGCAGGATCAAAACCCGTTGTGTGACCACGCCAAACCCAACCCCGTCGAGCGACCGTCTCCCACCTGCACCCAGCCTGCAAGGGACCACAACGGCCCAGAGGCCTCTCTCACCGCTGCCCTCAATGGGGTCACGTCTGATTTACATCAGCATCCTTTAAAAGTGAATCGGGCTCCTTGGGTGTGAATAACTGAGGCGCGGGCGCAGTTCGCGTGTCCGACATAAATATTACTAATTGCAAACTATTTGGGAGGCATGGAAATGTCCAAATGTTGGAGTCTGAATGCAGTTGACCAAAGAGGGGATGGGGGAAGAGCCGGCTGCGTGGAGAGGATGCTTTTGTGCCGAAATGCAGCGTTAGCTGAAGGCACGTTGCTAATTCACTTCAGATGGGAACTCTGTAAACTGACTTTGTGCCAGTCCATTTATATAAACTCACAAACAAAAGAACTGTATTAATTTTTTTTTTGGTTTTAATTTAGAGCTACGATCCTTCCTGTAACTCGGATTACCGGGAACAACGCGCCGTGTAAACAAGCTGACACGCCGCCCCGTCAGCTCGAGGGGAAGGGTCAGCCTTCAGCCAGCCCCTCGCCCTGGGCACCCGAGCGGGCTGGAGCCGCTCCCTCGCCTCGCAGAGAGCCCAAAGCCCTGCGAAGGAGGCAGGAGCGGGGGGGCTTCCCCCCATTTCACAGAAAGGGGAACCGAGGCATGAGGTAGTTGTGAACAGGAAGGTAAAATCCAGGCCACGATCCCATCAACCGCGCACACCCCGCTCCCGTTGCGCGGAAAGCAAAGCTCAGAGTCGGGCAGTGGAGCAGCATCGCGGTGCCACGCTGGGACGTGCAGCCGACACAGGGCCGTCCCCGGGCTCCGTCCTGCCCTGGCGGGCGCCCGCGG
The DNA here is from genome assembly GCF_001723895.1 of Crocodylus porosus. NCBI lineage: Eukaryota > Metazoa > Chordata > Crocodylia > Crocodylidae > Crocodylus > Crocodylus porosus. The sequence continues at coordinate 17,352,727 of NW_017728925.1, forward strand.
GGCCTGCCGCTAGCTGGGCATCCTGCAGGACAGGTGTTCCCCCCCCGGCCCTGTCCCGCTGGCTCGCAGATCCCTCTCCGGGCCCGCGCGTGCGACATCCCTTCCTCCCCACTCCCTTCACGCTTCACACGCTTCCCCTTAATCCCACAAAAGCAGCACTCGCGCCGAAGCCTCTGGTTCCTATTAACCCCTCGGATCCCACGCAAGGCTTTACTGACCTGGCGCAGTCCGTGACCCCCAGCCTCCTCCCACCCCGGCGGACGGCACGGCATTACCGGACTCACTGGAGATGGTTTGTGCGGCGCTCGCTGCGCTCTATGCCGAGAAACGGGCCGCGGCTTCGGCACATACCGAGCGGGGATCTGCCGCTTGCAGACAGACAGCTCGCACGCGGGGACCCTGCTGCGCCCGAGCGCTTCGCATCTGTTGTGCCAAGAGCTGGCAAAGCACCCTGCGAGGGGCCGCATCCTAAACTAATGCCGGGGCTCCTGGCCTGGGGACCGCCCCACGGCCCTCGGCCACACAGGGGTAGGGACAAAACAAGCACCCAGGGGCGCAAAGCAATGGCGAGCTACAGCCTCTCCCCTCAATGCAACATCCGCACGCCCACACACCCCTCGCCTTTCCAACCCAAACTGGAGTTGGGGGTCCCCCCCCGAACAGTTTCCCCCAAAACACGGTGAGGGGGCGGCTTCCCTTCTGCACCGAAAGCCCTGAAGAGACGCTCGAGCCAAGCCGGCTCTCCGTCGGGAGGCTGCGTTCCCGGATCCCGAACAAGGAACCGGTGGCTCTGGCTTGTTCAGCCGCCGTTAGAAATCCAACGCCCCTGCGGAGGGGACGGCGCGGGGGCTAGTCCCGGGCGAGGAAGGCTTCCTCCTCTCGGTCCCCAGCCCCGGCTGCGGGCAGCGGTGACCAAGAGCGACTGCTGGGCGCTGGGGCTGGCTCCAGGCGAGTTTCCAGGGAGCGCGGGGGCCAGGTCACAAAGCATCTCCCCGGCGCAGGCCTCAGGGTGCTGCGGGGGGCCCCCAGGCTCTCCCGCGGCAGGTTGCTGCAGCCCGGCAGCACGGAGCGGGCCCCGGCGGCAAGCAGCGGAAGGGAAACAAAGCCGAGGAAAAGAACTGGAAACCTCCGGGGCGGAATTCGCTGGTGGCCCAGGCAGCCCTCGCACGCCCAACAGGACACCCCTGCCTCCTCGCAGGCCCTGCCACGAAAGCTCACCCCCCGCCAGTGCGGGCCCAGGCCTGCAGGCCCCGCTCCCGGGCCGGCAGGGCTCCGCACCAGGCAGGATTGGCCGCAGGCCATGGGCGGTGGCAGGGCTGTGGCCAGCAAGCCGCCCAGGGTGGGGGCAAGAGCGGGGCTGCACGCTCCTTGCTGTGGCGGCCGGCCCTCGCACCGCCGTTGCCCCGCACCTCCTCCCGCATCACGTGCGGCGCCGGAGGTCCCGCTCCCCTAATCAGCACGGGGTCGCGGGCTCCGACAAGGCCTCGGAAGCGCCCTGGCCCGGCCGCAGCATTCACCCCCAGGCCTCCTGGGCTCCCAAAGCCCCTAGTCCTGCCTCCGGCCGCCAGAGCCGGCACGCGGGAAGGGGAAGGGGAAGGGGAAGGCGCTGGTGCCCGGGGTGAGGTGCCAAGTTGGACTAAGAGCGCTCCCCAGCCCTCTCCTCCAAGCTGCACTTGACAGGTTGCAACGGTGGGCGGATGAGAATAGGATGGGGTTTAACACTGATAAGTGCAAGGTGTTGCACATGGGGAGGGAGAACCGGCACCACACTTACAGGTTGGGGAACTCCCCTCTTGCCAGCACGGAGAC
>NW_017728925.1:17355180-17367465 GCF_001723895.1 Crocodylus porosus
CCTGCGCGGCCGGGGCGGCCCCGGGGGCGGGGGAAGGGGCCCCCGGGCTTTGCTGGACGGACGGTGCCGCGGGGGGCCGGCGCAGAGCGGGCAGCAGGGGCGAGTCGAGGCGCCCGGGAGTAAATGCCACCGAAAAGCGGGGGGGAGCAGACGGGGAATGGCAAGCCCCGCTTCTCGTGGTCAGGGCTGGGGGTGCCCGCTCGCTGCCCAGGGGGACGAACGCCTGCGGTGTGGGGGGCACGAAGCACCGTGGCAGTCCTGGCACCAGGTGTTTCTGCACGCTCCCGGGCTCGCTTCCTGTCAGCCGCACAGCGCATCGCGCATGACGGTTTTATTCCAAACCTCGCACAGGCGAGAGCTTTGATTTGGCCACTTTTCTGCTTTCTTAACCAAATAACCCCCTCCCCACCTTCTAGGTTAATGCACACCCCTGCTCGTGCCTGCACTTTGCTTGTCAGCAAGCATCGACGCCGGGCCACAGGGGTTACAGTGACTGATTGTGCATTTTCTGTCAGCAGCCTAGAGGCAGCTTTTTGGTCTGCTGTGCTGGGACCCGGCGCCTCGGCTTTGCCACAGCGAGGAGACCCTCTTCGCCACACTTCCCTGAAGGCAGAGGAACGCCACCAGCCCTATTGTGACAGGACGCTGCAATCTGAAAACCGATTAATACATTTTGGGAGCAGGATCCTTGTCTAGCCTAGCTTCTGAAGACCCTGAATTTTGGTTTGTTTTTTACATCAAACATTAGATTTTGAAGACACACAAAATGCAACTAGGACATTTGCGTTCTCTTATGTGGGAGGGGAAAAGTAGCCCTAAAATGAACCAAAAGATTCAAATCCTTGAACTTCTTTTCGCCCCCATTCCCTCTTGTCTTGTCTAAATCCTCCCTGGTGCTGCGCTCCAACCTGCAGTCTTTGGTCACTACCACGGGTGAGTTGGAAATCCACAAAAATAAATGTGTGCTGCTGTTGCAATTAGGTAGTACGAAAAGCACCAGAATGAGATGATCAGTCTGTTAGAGGCACACAGAGGCTTACCCGTGTATCCTCCTGCAAGCCTTTCATCGTGGCAAAGAAAATGACAGAGTACTTCTCTACAGCTGCTGGGACAAGTTTGTCATTGAAAAAGAAAATGTGAGTTTTCAGGGTTGTTTGGGGCAAAAGCAACTCCATTCTTTTGGCTGGAGAATAACTCTGCAATGGTTACAGGAGTTACATGCCAAGTGGCGTTCCCCTCCCACCTGTAAAGGAAGAGATTTGCCACGCAGTCCTATTGCCACGCAATCCCAGGTCCCACTCAAGTCAGATGTAGCTCCTTGCCACAAGCCATACTCCCAAAGGATCAATCCCTAAAAGACTAGTTAGCGGTAATGGGAACAACACGCAGTGACAGCCTTGCACTATAATTGTCCCAGGTGCAAATCCGTTACTGAATCCAAGGCTCTTCTCTAACGCACTGTAATACTGCAAAATGGTCTCATTTACAATGTAAGTAGCATCCGCTGACTGAGCAAAGGCTTATTACCCCAGCCGTGCACCATCCGGACTGACTGCTTTTATTGCAGAAAAAGAGTATGCATTTTAAACCTGTTTATTCACACAGAACTGAAAGAACCTCAACAAATTATAGTTTAAATACAAATAAATATCAAAGATGGCTGTTAAAGGAAAACACAGCTGTTTGCCTGATTCCAATTCAGGGGCTACTTTTTTTCAAGTCAACTTCAAAAAAACAGAATTGACAGTATTGTTTTCAATAATGGAAGTACAAGTCCTTGGAGGATTGCTAAGGTCAGCCCATGCCTTGTACACGTGACAAAACAAGAACAAGGACTCTGTTTTCAAGGGAGGTTAATAGATGCAGTGCTAATCCTGGAGGCAGTCACTTTTTGGAAGTACCTGGCTAATGGGGGGTGAGGGTGGGGGAAATCAGCTGAAGACTGATCCATTTTAGGTTTCAAAAAAACCGCCTCTCTCAGACAAGTGCAAGCTCTCAACAGTTCAGAGGAATAAAGGACATACCTGCAATGCTGCATAGAATTTGCTGTACTGCAAGCGACGTGCTGTTATATAGTTAAAATTGGAAAATGTTGGTTTTAGACAGAAATCTTGAACAGTTTAAAGATTCCTTCCTTGCCTGGTTTAGAAGCTGCAATAGGTAGTAGTGTTGGTAAACTGCTTGTAGCTCATTAGCAAGGTAAAATTATTACACTTATTTAAAAAGAAAAAAGAAAGTGCCAAGTGAGAGTGTAGACACACTAGCAATAGAGGGGAAAAACCCATTTACTGCCCTGGAGCAAGCGCATGGTGCCCTATAAATCCTGCTTACATGTGTATATACCATAGCACTGTATACAGAAAGGAACCAAGCATTTGCAGTTTTATGGGCCCTTTTCCCAAGTCTTTCAACACGGCAGAGAACATGCAGCGAGGAGGATGTGCTGTGGGCTGAGCAACTGGAATGAAGCACTAAGAAGCACTAGGTCATTAGAGATGTAAATTAAATGCCTTCTAAAGCAAAGATAATCCCTAGAATTCAGTAGCACCATTACACCACATACTCCTGCCACTCAAGTATGCCCAGACATACTCAAGCATCTTTGCTAACCAATCACAAGTGCAGTTGGGGCTGCGTGGGAGGTAATGTGTCTGACAGATGTCTTGGGGGCTACAGTCTCACGCTGTCACATCTGGTTTATGGACTGATTGCTAAAAGGGATTATATTTATGCATACATGATATGCCGCTGTATTAACTTTAAACAAAATAATGTTACCCCAGGAACTTCTCGTGTCCAAACGTGGGACTTCAGGACGCACGTTCTACAGTGCTGTCACTTTCAGCGTACGGAATGAAATCCACTGGTGTACAGCAGCTTGATCATGCCAATTCACCGAGAAATGCAGACATCTACCACTATTCTGAAGCATTAACACTTAAAAATGCCTTGCTCTCCTGTGGTTACATCTACCTTTAAAGTTAAGAAGTCAAGGTGCAAAATTTTGCTTCCTTGCATATAAATTCTGCATCGATAGTTGTTAAAAAGGTTGCAAAATTCTTTTAAAATTAGTTTTAAGACAAAAAAAATTTCTATGTAAGCTACTGATGCTTCAATTAAAAAAAAAAAAAGGAAAACAAAAAACTAAGTATTTCCCCCTCCCTGCTTAAAATAAGTTTGAGCAAAGCAGCATACTCCTTTGGATTTGCTCTTAAGTGCAAGATCCAGAATTTAATACAACTTTCCTTGCATTTGCTTTCCTATCAGCCCACTGGCCAAAGTTTCCGGTTTTGCAAAAAATATAGACAAGCAACATGGATTGTCTAAGCATTAGTCACAAAATTTGGATGAAACCTTAGCTTTTGGGGACAGCATTCCATTCCATACATACACTGGCAATAAGGATCAGTTATCGGAACACTTAAAATGTTATATTATAAAACACCGGACCCTATACAGTGATACTGTGCTCAGTTGTCAGTATCCTCCCCGCTCTACAAAGTACAAAAGCACTGAAAGATTCCCCGTTTTCCTGCTACTGTGATCCATTCACAACCATCATCTTCTGGATTTCCAAGCTGTTCTGGAGTAAGGAGTAGTCCTTTTTTTATCTGGTGGTTTGAAGTAAGAATAAGCCGGTGCTGCTGGAAATTCTGCATCTGGATTCTCTGCCATCATTTTCAGCTTGGCTTCAATTGCTTTTATTTTTGCACTGACACTGGACAGGGGGGGAAAGTGAGGTAGAGGTGAGATTGACTCTGGTGAAAGACAGCATTCACCCCTCTTCCCCCCCCCCCCAAAAGGGACTGCTTTGCCACCCTAAATTCACAGGAACTTTTCACCAACACTGTCCTACCCAGTATGGAAAATATTAAACATTTCAGCTTCCCCAAGAGGTAGCTAAACAGCAGCATGTGATTTAGGTAATCTAGGAAGTTAAGGACTTGACCCACATGACATTTCTTAGACAAAGGCTCGCTAGTCCCAACACCCAGTCCTTTGTTTTAGGCCAGCAGTCTATATGCTCTCTATTGTCCAGGTGATACTTTAGACATTTAAAAGTTCTATAAGTGCATCTTAACGTTTTTAGGGAATTTATACTGGTCAAGAGGACATGGCTTCTTAACTCTCTCCACCCCTTTTATAGAGACTTTTCCCCCTTCAATTTGCTTCTTCAGATCCAATATCATAGCAGATAACACTTATGTTGCCCTGGCAATTTTGTTTATTTTAGCATGTTCGACTTTTCTACCAAGGAAATTCTTGCTTTCAGGAAGTAGCTAAATCCAGTTACTACACAGGCAAACAATGAGTACAGCAAAGCGGTGAAATTACCCGTCTTTCACTTAAAAAACAAAGGAACCAAGAGTCAGTCACAAAGAGGACAGAGCAAAAGACTAGGAATTAATTCCTCACCCATCTATTTTTTAAATCTCCAAAAGCTACCCCTTCACTGTATTCTGTGCACCCGAATGATATATATTCAGCCTTGCACTTGCACCACACCCCAAATCTCCCTTCAAGACAAGATGTACTATCCTAATGAGGAACATCTAGTGATTTTTGCACTACCACTTTCACTTCTGTTCCAGAAAAGTTATGAGAAACAGAACACCTTCTTATCACCCAGAACAGTCTCCTAACATGATAGGCATGAGAATTTTTATTGCCTCTAAAAATGAGGTATTCAAATTATTGCTTGGAGCAGACCATTGAGGCACAGTCTCTAGAATCTGGTACAGATATAAAATACTGCTGAAACCAATTTAAAAAGGCATGGGACTCCCTTGGTCAGATGCAGTTACGTGACCAACATTTTTTAAGTGTAGCATCTTGGTGGTTCCATGTTTCCATAAATGTGGAACTGACATGTCAAAAATTCTAAAAAATATATTTTACTGCATTTTGTTTCCCATTAAAAAAAGACACTGCTTAGTTATCTTTTCAATTGCGAGCAAGCAAGCAGAGAGGTTATGAGCCCTTTCCAATCCCAACAATGTCAAAGGGTGTCATGGTCCTGGTTTGAGTGATGTGGCCACACCTGAACCGGGCAGGTTCCTACCTTAAGTTGGACTGGGTTGGCTCAGTGCTGGAAGATGGCTCAAGGCTGATGGGAAGAATTTTCTCATTTTTATTATGATCATATCTCTGTTGGGTAGAAAAAGGTACATTAGCAAAGATTTTGCTTAAGTGAACATTATTACATGAAAAGCATAGACATCACAGCATTTGCTATCAGAAACACTTCCAAATTGGATTAATGTCATATAACATTTTTCCGGAAGGCAAAAGTCTTTTGGTCAAGCCACACAGAAACCCAACATTAGCATTTATTCTGCTTCAGCCTGGCGGTCAGCTAAGAACGTGATGCTGGGTGCTCATGTGTACTTTATTCTGGACCATTAGGAATTTCTTACAACTTGCTTTGCTGCCTATACTATGCTCCTAAGTGCCAACTCTAAACCTTCCAAATGTGGCTCATGCTTAGTCAGATTTAAGGTTTGGGCTCAACGGTAGAGCCATTTGCCTCGATAGGTGTGATCTCTATACAAGCACTGTGTGCATCTGAAGTGTGTTTGTGCTGCGCTTTGCCTGGCTGCAGTTGCACAATATCCTGCAGTGGCCAAGTAACGCATGCAAGACCTGTGCTTAAACTCCTTCGTTCTGCAGAAGGCAGCTTATTAGCCTGTCGTCTCAACGGGCCTCCTGAAATACTCGCAGCCTGTTCTGCTCCCTTGTTTCGCTTGGCATGTTTTCAGGTTTGTTTTTTTGCTAGAGCTGCTCAAACTGACAGCGTCTGGCAAGGTTTTCTCCGAAACCTTGGCTGTTCATTTAAAAAACTATGTAGCAGGGTGCTAGCGGCGTCTAAAACAAACGCTCATCATGCTACGCAAGAGCCTCATGCAGTTAAAAAAAATCTTTCCATTCACAGATTTGCAGATGTTCCAATGAACTGAACTAGGTTATTTTGCATGCAGTTTGCCCTACTCCAGCACTGCTTATGCACCCGGCTTTTCAGCATATTCCTCTCCATGAAGAGGCTCGCTGCACTGACAGAAATTCCATTTATGGCCTGATCATTTTTCAGGCATCCGGAAGCATGTAGCAGGCTAAGAGTTTCAGAATTCAGAGTTCAAGAAATGGAGACTAGGTTTGCAAGAATCTGCATGGACTCAGGGGAGTGCTCAGCCCTTAGGGCTGATAATTAAAGCAACATGGCCTCCCTTAACAAGGGTGCCTACTTATCTAGCACTCGAACAAATACAGCTGTACTTCACGACAAGCACAGAGGACAGGGAGTTCTGTAAGTAACCATTTATACAAGTTAGAAGCAAACTGCCCCACATATATTCATAGGAGCATCTCACTCCCAAAAGCCCATTTTAAAACAAATTCAAGCTCCAAATGGAATAAAATGAAAAAGAATTGCTTTTCATTTACAATGTGACATCCCAGCTGCAGAAAAAAGGGACAAGAAACCCAAGAAGCTAAAAAAGAGAATTTAAACAGAATTTGCAACCATCTTCTAGTGAAACCCTGAAATTAAATGCAGAAATTCATGTGCCAAAAAGGAGGAAAAGGCTATTTTAACTATGCAGCATACTGATGAAGTACAGCACTTAAAGTCAGCAGCGAAAGGCAATACTGCCACCAGCCTTTTAGGAAGCTGAGTGGAAAGCTAAGCAAGAGAGGATTTCAGTGACACTCTTCTGTCCAAAAACCTTGAGCCAAATCGCAAACTGACTGGGGCTAGGAAAAAACTTCCCTAAGGGGTTAGATATTTCCCTAAGCGTCTGTTATGGAGATTCTACACCTGGCAGGATGTTAAATTAGACAGACCACTGGTCTAACTCTGTGGGCCAGCTCCCACATTTCTGCATTTACTACAACTGCTTTCTTGGAGTGTCAACTGAAATGCAGCTACCGCTCAGTACAGGAAAATCAAAAATTGATCCTTGATATCTGGTATGTACAGTTGGTCATAAGGGAAGCCCTTAATAGAAAAGATTGTCAGAAGAGAATGTCCAAAAAAGGGTTCAAAATATACAAAAAAAATGTGCTGCAGTGTCTCTGTGTCAATATAAGGAAGAAAAAGCACAGTTTAGAGTCCTGTAGTAGCTTATACACATTGTAAATGCTGAACTGAAAAAGTAGAGTACAGAAAAGGACAGTCATTAAAGTATTTCTCATTTTAACCCTACACAGATAAACCACTCAGGTTTGCCATCAGAAGCTTACCTTGACTTGGGCGTGTGCCCACCGCACCACCAGCTTCTTAGAGAGAGCCAGCTTGCCATTGAGACACTGGATAGCTTGCTCTGCTTCCTGCACAGGAAGATAGCTCAGTAAATAGAACAATTCTAAGTCTCCAGTCAGAGTCTGTCTCAGGTTTAAGGACCTCTCTTTTTTGTATGATTCACAAGAACAGCCAACTAAGAGCACAGGAGCAATCTACACTGCCATTCGGTTACTATCCACAGGACCATTTAGCCTCTATATACATTACTTGCAATGAAGAAGACAAAATGGTACGGGAGTCTCCAATGAAACTAATGCATGGAACAGCAGCTGGGGGAGGTTTACATTACTGATATTCACTTTTCACTTCTCTCAGCCTCACCCCCGCTGCATCCAGCACAGATTCTGCTAGTACAGTAGTGCTAGAAAGATCTGAGAACAAGACAGGACGAAGAGAATACAAAGGCCACCAGAATTCGTAAAGCACAGTATCTGGCAGGCAGGAGACCCATTCAGTGTTCGAGCTGATGACTGTGTCCTGATTACCCTGAACTGTGTTCAGTTACCCTAAAGGCCTGCTGCACTGCAAGACCACTATGATTGTTCAGTTTCATTGCAATACCATTGTCATCAGCTCCTCTCTGCTGCAGATCTCTGCTCGATCATTCCTTCCTAAGCAGAAAAGCAGTGGGGAGCCAGGAGCAGAGGAAGACTGTATATGCAGCTCTTTTCAACTGCACAAATCTAATTTGAGACAACAAACTCAACTGTTGTGGCTAGAAGACTACAAAGAGAACTCAGGTTTCCATCCAAACTTCAAAAGCACAAGCTAGAAACCCAGAAGGTTCTCTACTGCGCGGCAGCTGGAGAAAGGCACAAACCCCATGGCTTGTACCAGTCTGACGCACCAAGATCCAGGAAGATGGGGGGGAAGGGAAGAAGCCTCATCAGTCCAAATTACGGTACTGCGCACCACTCAAACCTACATTTATTATCTTCCTGGACTGCTTCATGGCTGTCTCATTCTTGCTGGAGTCAAAAAGCAGGTGTTCAGGAAACAGACCCTGGCTCTTCCTAGCAATTCCACCATCTGGGTGGGATTGGCGTATCGGGGGGGGGGGCAGGGTTTGCAAGGCTTTAGGTAGCTCCTTCCTCCCTTCACTCATCTCTAAAACTGATCGAAGTAACAGGCAGGCAAGGTAAGCCACCAGTTTAGAAGAAAAGACCACCACACACGCACATAACTTACCTGCTTGGTTTCAAAGTTGACAAAACAGTATCCCCTGGGCTGCCCTTCCAAAGCACCAGACTTATGGAAGAGGAAGTCAAATTGCTTTACTTTGCCAAACTTCTGCAGAAGTTTGAGAAGGTGGTATCTGGAGAGACAAGACAACAGAGATATTTACACAGCACCTTCCACTGGAGGTTACAGGTGGGAAACAACAAGACAAAAGGTAAAATGGTCACATCTCAAATTCTGCCACTCAGAAGCAAACCTAGGGATAAAATTCTGGTTCAGGCAGATAAACATTCATGTTCTCCACCAGCTTCCTTTTGAATGTAAACCTAAATGTTAGGCGGACACAGATTTAGCGGCGTTATCACGGGGTTTTGTTAAGCAAATATGGAATCCAAGCACACAGTATAAGAGCTCCCACCTGGCCAATCTGCTTAGCGGTTTGGTGTGCCACACACATAAAATAAGACGACTACTCCTTAGGATGGTGTCAGCTGATCTGAAGGGAAACCTCAAAAACCTCTTACCTAACCAGAGTTCCTCTGCAACAAGAGGTGTTGTTTAGGGATTGAGCTGAGATGCCCAAGTTCTTGTGCTGCTACCTACTTGCTGTACAGAGTTTGGAGCTCCTTTCTGTGCCTGTTTCAGCTGGGAAGAACGCTCACCTCTCTGCCTCGGGGGGGGGGGGCCCTCAGGCAGTTTCTGCAGTGCACTCTGAGAATCTTCACTGAAAAGCATGAAGAACCCTAAATGCACTTACTAAGACAGCACATGCATGAACTCAGAAGTTCAGTAGTTGACTCAGACTTCCAATGTGTCAAGGACCTTCAGGAAAGTGAGAGACTGGCAAGTGCACACAGCCCTTTATATTTCTTAAAGGAAGTCTGCAAAGATGTTTGAAGCTTCAGCAGATGAGCAAGAGTTCCAGGAATGCAAGTCATCTACCAAGAAGGGTCAGCGGACATTCAGGATGTGCACTCAAAAGAGGTAAAGAGGCAACACATTTTCAGGCCAGCAGTGGATACAGGCCAGGCTGCTTTGTGCTGGAACAAGCAGATGGTAATCGATTGCCGGAAAAGTCTTCTTACACCCCTTCGGGGGCAGGAGGGGGAAGGGGAAAGAAATACTGAAGTGATATTTCCTAAGCTACTTTCTTCTGAGGGACCTGAGAACATCCTACCTGTGCTCAGTGGAACAAAAATACAAACAAGGACATATTTTTAAAATACTGAAAAAAAATTTAAACCTTTGAAAATTGCACTTGGGATATACTCAATTCGTGAAGACACTGAAGTCACTTCTTGAACCCTGTGGACCTAGGAAATGGAAGTTCCAGAGCCTCTAAAATACATATGATAAAGCCTCAGTTTATTTCTAAGACAATGTCACACATTTTAGTAGCCACTTCAGCAGCATGAAACTAAAGACTGTGAATACTCTAGCACTATCTTTTGTCTTTGGCCTATATTGATTTGAACTAGGGGATTTGTTCTCTGTGTAACAAAAGCCATATGCATCTACCTTGCCAAGGAGAACACATTTTGGTTTTGTTTTCCCTTTGAAATTCCCCTCAGCCAAGTAGTAACTATTTATTTCTATTTTCCTGGCAGAATAGGAGTTGGTAAATGTCTTAAAAATACTGTAATCACGAAGAGATCCCCAGCTGATTATACAAAGGACATCTTTGACCAGGACACCCTTTATCCTCAAACCACTCTTAGCCCCATTTCTAGGACTACAGGGTAGAACTCCTGCTCTCGACGGAAGGCTAGAATTGCAGTCTTGCGAGGGTCAAACAGCACTGTTAATAAGAGCACGTGTCAAGTCTGCTGTTTCTTCCTAGTTGAGCTCAGGAGATTTGACAAGTGGTTCCACAAGCCAAGTCAGAGAAGAACCAAAGGGGAAACTCTCTCTCAAAAGCAGGGGGTGACTGAGGAAGACCCCACGTTCATAAGCTTTCCTAGATCAGCTCTCTGGGTTTCATGGTGTCCTGAGCCACTCACACAGATGTGGCCCCTGCAGGTTGCTCCAGCCAGCCTCAGTTTCCACTTCCTGTCATCTGATGTGAATGTGAGACAAACCAGGAGCTCTCCCATTTCCTTTTCCTCCAGCCTTCCTCCTGGCACCCTGAGTGCTATTCAAACACATTCAAGGCTTCCTCTAAACAATGCTATCCCAAGGATACTGAAAAGGTACCGGGCCACATGCTAAACCTATTATTACTGGGAATTGTGCTCCATTGGGAGCTAGTAAAATGCCGAACAACTTATGTGCACATTGTTTTCTAGGTAAAACTCATCAAGATGGGATCTGAGACAAACAGCAGCACATGTGAAGGAAGACAAATGTGCAGCACTTCATCCTGTGGAGGCTGCATGGAGATCCAACGAGCACCACTGAGAGCAGAGGTTAACTTAGGTGCTGTCATGTAACAAACTTCAACACAGTAAACAAGAGCATTCGCATTTCCAGGACATCCTTTAGTGGAAGAATTCACATAGTAAGCTGCTCACCAACTGAGAAAAAGGCAGCCGCTACACCCATTTTATGGACGAGCAAGCTGAGGCACACCTAAAGGATGTGACCCGTCACAGCAAGCCAGGGGCAGAGAAACAGAACCCCAAATCCTAACATCTGGTCTCCCATCCTGCGACAGGGGGCCTAAAATTGTGGTCTTGTGGTCTCCAAAACACCCGCAGTTAGTCACGGTGCTGGCGCATTGCGTCTCCAGGTTTTAGAAACCTAAAAATACATGAGACATCTTTTCTAGCGGTATTTTTCTCGCGCAAGAACAATCGCTGTAGTTGCCACGGGAACATTACACAGCAACCACCGCCGAGAAGTCTTCCGTGCAGGCGCAACGTTTCGGACGCTTTCCCGCCCTGATCTCACAGCAGAGCAGTGGCACGTGCAGCCGTGTCGGACGGCACACGGCGTCCCAAGAGCTGCTCTGCTACGCGACAGTGGGAAGCTGGTATCGTTTCATTCACAGTCGTGACATGCACCACCGGTGCTCCGACCTGCTCATTTCCCACGAGCTTGACGGCGCCTGGCCGCGGGCTGCTGGCTTTGAGCACCTCCGTCCACAGCTGCTGCGGCACCGCTCGAGGGAATCGCGCGCGCGGGTCACCCGGCGGCGCGGCATTGTCGGTTTTGACTGCGCCGCCATCCTCACCGCCCCGCGTACCACGTACAGCGCCAACGCAGATGGCCACGATCCTTTCTCCTTCGCACACGTGTGGAAAACTGGACCTTTCCTAAAATAACCTCGGGGACTCCCACAGGCTTTCAATGCAAAGCGAAGGGAACGGAAACAAGCGCACACGATTCAGCCACGGCGTTGAATGAGACGCGAGAGCATCTCAAGTTACCCGGCTCCTCCTCCTCCCCCTCCCGCCGCCCCAACCCCCCAAGGCCTGGAGGAGGCCGCGCCGCGCCGCCAGTACTGAACGCGGGGGGGCACACAAAAAGAGCCGAGGCAGGAAGTGACCCCCCCCGCCCCGGGCCCGCGGAGTGAAGTGACCCCCCCGGCCCGGGCCTGCACGCACTCGGTGATCTTGGGGTCGAGGTTGCCGATCCAGAGGCGGTGGCCGTCCTGCAGCGCGCCCTCCGACAGAATGGACGCGTTCTCCAGCGGCAGCGCCTCGCCCGCCGCCATGGGCCCGGCCCGGCCGCGCCTCAGCGCCTGCCCGGCCCCGCCCCCCTCACGTCACAGCCCCGCGACGCGCCCCGACCGGCGCGCGGAGATGACGTAGACGCAGCGCGCGGGCCCCGACGGTGGCCGTCCTGCAGCGCGCCCTCCGACAGAA
>NW_017728925.1:17367565-17387075 GCF_001723895.1 Crocodylus porosus
AGGAGACGGGGCTGCGGTGCAGGGGTGGGGGTGGAGCATAGAGGGCGGGGCTTGAGCGTAGAGCAGGGGGCGGGACACTGAGCCAAGGGGTGGGGCTTGGTGGGAAGGGGCGGGGTCAGTCCCAGGTTCCTTGGCAGCCAGGGCCTTCCTTGGCAGCAGAGAACTGACACCAGAGGAGGTCCGGGCCCAGGGGATTTAGGCTCCGGGTGGCACGGAGCAGGCAGGAAACGTCGGGATGGGCGTCCGTCTGCCCGTGAGACCGGGCGCCACACCAGTTCCTGCTTGTCTGAACGGGTCCGGCCTCCCAGCAGTGCTGACCAGTGCTGCCCAGATCCAGCGGGTCCAGCTGCCCCTGCAGGCCGCTCCCGCGGTGCCGCCGGACCAGGGTGGCCTTTTCTGCCCAGACCTCAGCCGTGCACAGGTGTTTTAGGTCGAATGAGAAGCCATTTTACCCTGTGATTGTGCAGGACTGAACCAGCTCTTCTCTTTCCCAGGGGGCCTGAGGCATAGCCGTGCATCATGGCCCTGGCGGCACGCTGTGTCCGTCTGCTGCGTCCGCTGCTCCATAGTTTTCTCGCAGGAGCAGCCAGGCCACCCCAGCAGGTTCCTGCAGGCTGCTCAGCCCTGCTCCTGAACGCCTCCAGGCCGTGCGGGGTCTGTCCAACAGTGCCGACCAGGCCTCTGGTAACCAAGAAGGGCAAAGGTAAGAGAGAGATCCCCCTCCATGAGAGTTTGCCGCCCCTCGTCATGTCTCCCTGCCTGATGGAAAGCAAAGCTTGTTGTCTCGTCTCATTTTCTCGTGCCTGTTTTTTGGGAAATGCTTGTTTTGGTGACCACAAATCTCATTTTCCCTCTTCCCCCAAAAGACTCTCCATTGTCAGTCTCTGTGTAGGATGTATTTAATTTAATTTCAAGGTCCCTGAACACTTGTTGCAACAAACAGGACTGTTTGTATGAGTAAGGCAAGCAGGACTTGGCTCCTGGGCTGTGTTTAATCTGCAGCTGCTTCATGGACTGTGATAATACCAGCGTTAGCTTTACCTTGGCTAACTCCGAGGCTGACAGCAGCGCAAGCCGGGCAGCACAGAGCTCACGAAGAGCCAGTTCACTAAGCAGAGTGCTCTGTGTAAGTGTCCAGAGCCCCTGGTCCAGGAAGGAGTGCAGGATCAGGGCATAAATGAGCTATCCTCCCATTCCAGGCTGGAGTTGGTATCGCAGCACACACAGCATAACTTCCAAATGCATCTTGGGTCACGTGTTCAAATGCTGAATTATTTATGCATGTACAATGTGCTTATGTCACTGCAGCCGAAGCACTGATTTGTTCCTTTCAGTTTTCTGATACATCTGCTTGGTAGGAGACTCACGTTTGTTTGTAGCACGGAGATTAACTGCATGTGCAATTTGCAGCTAAAGGAAAAGGGCAGTCCCAAGCCAGAGTGACCATCGATGCTGCCTCAGTGGAGGATGTCATCAATGTAGAGGAAGTAAATGCAGAAATGTTGTCGGTGATGGAAGTTCTTAAGGAAGATTTCAGCAAAAACCTCAGTATCAGAACCTCAGCAGGTCAGTAGTTTGCTGGTGTAATTCTGTGCTCTCTGGGACCGAGCTGAACAAGCCTCCCCAGCACAGAGCCATGTCTTTAATTTTCTGCAAATTGATTTTCATCGTACGGAGTGGCTCACCAGGTACCGCATTACTCCACCTTAAAACCCTCAGCTAAAGACTTTCTTCACCCTGAGCTTGACCAGGAAGAATCCATTTTTGTTAATAACTTCCTGAAAATGGCTTTTGTAAGTGGGAGATGTCAGAAATGTCTAACCGAACTGTTTGCAGATGTGATGAAGAAGCAAGCTGTCAGCTAATGGTGCAGTAGGGCAGGAAAAATCCAATTGCCATTAAATTAGCCTTTTGGAAATTGCCATCAGGCTGGTGTCTGGCATATGCAGACTTAACTCTGCAATACATATTTGTGGTTAGTGACCTTTACAAACCCTGTTCACTTAGCAAATTTTGTGCTTTGGGAAGGACCTGAATATATTTGACTTAGCTATGGTTACTATAACATGCTGAAGCCACGTGTGGATTCGTGAGCAGTATCCTGTTTCAGGAATAAAACTTAACATTAAACAATGAGCAAATCTGAATCCTTCACCACCCCCAGCTCTGACTGGGGTACTTGAGTCCTTAATGGTGTTGGAAAGTGCAACTCAGTCTCTTAACTATTTATTTTAACCTCTGTTATTTTTTTTATCATGCTGATAAAGTGCCCCTTCTCCCTTGTGCTTTCTGGCCTGTTAACGTTTTGCAGCAGAAAGTGGAGAGCAGATTAAGAGGAGCTGAGGGAGAAATAAAATACTTTAGCCAATGAACTGCACCTCCTCCTGGGACTTGGGAAAGAGGTGGGGGGTTTCAAGGAACACTGCCAGGTTAAAAATCACATGAAAAATCTCTATCAACATCCCCCATCCCTTGAGTTGCATGAATTTGAAAAATGACGTTTCCCTTTCACTCTTTGTATTTACCTTTTCCATTCGGGCAATGAACACAAATAAGGCAGCTTCACTTTCCTGTTGCTCTAGCTTAATGCCGAAGTTCTGCTTTCCAAATATCACAAGGGGATACATAAATGTAAACTACAGGGCTGGCTCTGCAATGGAAAAGTAGACAGAATTTAAACACCCATTGTCTCCTTGTCGAATGCTTATACTTTGCATACTCTAAAGAAAGCAGGAAAATAAATGCCTGTTTTAACTGCTGTTTTGTGTTGGACAGAAAACCGCGGTCTACGATTGGCATGCCGCTGCATTCTTGTTTGTTTTTTCAGGGGCTCTTGATCATATTATCGTGACAACGAAAGATGGAAAGTTTCCGCTCAACCAGCTTGGGCAGATCTCGCAGAAATCACCTCATCTTATTATAGTCAATATGGCTAGTTTTCCAGAGGTAAGCTGCCATTCCCAAAAGCATTTCGGAGTCCAGATGCAAAGAGAAAGGTATGGAATGGATCAGAGGCAAAAGCATTTTATCCCTGTCCACACGTCAAGTAATCATTGCTGCGCAGGGCACCCACCATGTCACAGCTGAGTTCCATCCTGTGTCAGGGGGAGAAATCGCAAGATTGAAGCTTTTGGGGCTTGTGTAATAGGCTTCCATCACTTCAGCCAGGGGTGCCACAAGTGGCATGGGCAGCTCTCTGCACCATGCAGCAGACTGAGTGGGGACAGGCGGCATGGTTGCAGAAAGGGCAGGGAGCAGAAATGAGCAACAGATCAGGCAGGAAGCTCAGAGCGTGGAGTAGAAAGCAGAGTAGTAGATCAGGCAAGGGAAGGGGGTCAGAGTAGCACTTGGGGAGGGTGTAGGCAGTTCAGATCCAGGTCTCACTGTGACTGAATCCCAAAGCTCTGGCGTGAGGCAGTTTGGACAACTCATTCTGTGACTTAGTCCACCTGCAGGAAGGAACCAAGACTGGCCGAGAGGCAGGTGCCGTAGCAGGGGACTGCCACTCTACATGCCAGCATCCTACACCTAACTAGAGGCCTGCTTCACTGTTAAACACCAGCCAGAACTGCTTGTCTAGACAGGTCGTTGTGTAACACATACACTGGGAACCAAACAAAGGCTTCTCCCTAGATTTACAAGGAGAGGCTAAACACCTGCACAGCATTATTCACTTACTGACGCACTGTGTCGTTTACAGCATCTATCTGGCACTTGCACTGTATTAAACATCACACAAGTATTATGTGTAAAGAACATGTGAAAGAAAAGCACAATGTAGATCTGCTGGGCCAAACACAATTTGTATTATTTAGACATAAAGTTTACAGAACCTGTTGGGAACTTCTTGGGGAGCAATTCATTTGCTGTATCAGGGTGAGGCAATAGTCTGGTATTTTTTTCCCTTCCTCCATCTCATCTAACATACACGTTAAATAGTTTGAGCTGTAGAAAGGAAAGTAAGAGCTAGGGAAGGGACCGTGGAATAACAGGTTTAGGCTTCTGACTTATATGATTTCTCCATTACTTTCAGGTCTTAAAAGGTGGTGACTGGGTTTTACAACATTGATGCAACATTATTTGCATGCACTGAAGACATAAATGCTGCATGGCTTTAACCTCTGCCATGATTGATAAATGGTGCACACTATAAATACAATCTTTGGTAGCTGCCTGTAGGCTACAAGTTAATGATGGGAAAGAGGAACAGAACCATCAACACTCTTAAGAAAGCATAACATCAGTGCATGAAAAAAGGTTCATGTCTTTTTTTTAATTGCCCCTGTCAAAGAATGACTTAAACCAACAAACTGGCAAGAACCTTTCAGCAGAAGTACCTGATAAAATCTGAAGTTTTGTTACAGTGCAACCACAGGGTTTGCCTTTATGGTCAGATATCCCTGAGTATTGAAATCTGTTAAAACCTGGTTTGGGGATCCACGCTGCTCTAATGCTTGCTGTTTCTAGACACTGTCTTTTCTTCTTTCCCTAAAACATCAGATGCTCAAATGCTGCACTGAAGAGAACTGTCTTCTGCTCTCTCCAAGGCACTACACCACATCCCAGCACATGCATTTTGTAAGGGAGAATGTTTAAAAGAGACAGGTCCATGTCCTGAGTGAGTCAATACAAAGGCAAAATAAAGCTAAAGCAGAATATGCAGCTCCCAGTAATTCTGTACAGAAATTGTCGTCAGAGGAATTTTAATACAGGAGACGTTGTGAAATATAGCAGTTAGAACTGATCCAGCTGAGCATTTAAGCATGTGCTCAACTTAAGGTGTCAAAGGACTCGTGTCCCTTTCCACCTTGCTGTTCTTTGACGTTCCCTTTTAGTGCAGTCTCGCCTCACTGATATGTTTGTGTGCCAGGCCGGTGCTGCAAACACCCTCAGGTCAAAAGAAGTATAAAGGGTTGAGTGCTCAAGTACTCCACTGAGTCAGGGCCTCAGTACAACAGGTAAAGCCAGCAGGCCAAATTTCTCCCTGGTGTAGGACCACTGAAGATAACCGGATCCTCTCCACCAGCCCAGTTTGTGGTAGAAGGCAAAGCAACCCAGGTTAATACTTATATCAACACTGGGAAGATGAAGGCACTGGGTACATGATAGACACCAGCCAGTTCCCAGGCGTACCTCTTGTGATGGGTGGAGTGGCCTTCCATGTTGGGCGCCTTCCTGTTGCCCGGGATGTTGCCTTGCAAGTGCCAGCAGGAACAGGGCTTGAAAAGTCTGTTAAAAAAGAGGCATAGTGGGGAATGCCTGGGCTCCGTTCCACACCTCCCACCGTTGCTCGGGTTTAATGTCACTGGACTGCAGTGAGGAAGGAGTCAAGCAGGTTGCCATTTCTAAATAGGCCCTGCACAGTTCCTAATGCAGAATGCTTACTAGCATCTTTAAATGCCGAGACTTTCCGCCAGCTCTGCCCCAACCCAGGCTGGGCCACGGGGATTTGCTGTGGTTTTGATCTGCATTGCCTCAAACCATTCAATTGGTTTCAAAGAGGCAAAACTGTTTTCTTTTGTTGTTGCTTTTCCCTCCCCCCCCACCCGCAGCTCACCGCCCCCAACACCCCAATACCAGGAGAGGATATAGTTTGCAATTCAGTGTGATCAAAGGTCTCCGCACCAGTGTAACTTCCTGATCTCACTGCTAACAAAACTAAATGCTTCCATGTTCAGTGGAGATGGATTGCCAGCTATTGACAGAGTTCTGGCATCTGGTAATCATTATTTACTAATTCCCTTTACCTTTTGATCTGGTTTACAGAGTACAGCTGCAGCTATCAGGGCTATAAAGGAAAGTAGAATGAACCTGAACCCGGAAGCAGATGGGATAATAATTCGGGTGCCAGTTCCTAAGTAAGTAATTACGACTGTCTGTAAATTCCCAGTTACACAAGACGATGTCATGGACTGCACTGGATTCCTTTTGGGATCTCAGTTGTGTGTCCCCAGGAGGGAAGTGCACATGGTGACTGTACTGCCCTGACAGCTGCATTCCACATCTGGTTGTTGAAGCCATCCCCCACTGCTCCAGAAGTATCTGGTGGAACCTCTTCCAAGCCTCTGAGCTCTATGCCACCGCACTTTGGTGTTGGCAGCTCGGCCCTGCCCAGCCCTGGGTGGTTGCGGCAGTTCGCAAGAGGCGGCCAGGCGCCTTTCAAGCCAGACTTGCTGAGTTGAGTGGCTGACTCACCACCACGTTACTGTAAGTCAGAGGAGCTTGGCCAGCATCTAGCCATGCAACACAGCGGTAAACCAGGAGCAATAGGGGTGAAACGTCGCCCAGCTCCTGAAGACTCAGCACAAGGAAATGCTGGTAGTGGATGCAGGTTTACAAAATAAGGGAGAATTCATCCACTCCCTTCTCCCCTGTTCATCCCTGCAATCTAAGTAACTGTTAATTAAAAATCCACATCAGTTCCAGAAGCAATCCCTTTTTATGTTCTCTGCTAAGCAGCTGTGCGGGGTCAAAACAACTCCTGTATTTAGAACATGCACAAAGGTCTCCCTTGATAAAGGCACTGGACTTGTATCTGTTCTCCATGACACTGGTGCAGATCCCAAATAACTCTGTTGACTTGACTAGAGAGAGCAATACTTTCTGGCATCACTAGGGGTGGTTTGCTTGTCACCAAGATCGTTTAGAGTCTGATTTCACTTCTGTTGGAGTCACGAGAGCTGACTTGGAAAGGAATGGACCCCGTGCGTGTTACAGGTTTATTGCCCCTCAGGATCGTACTGAAGCGTGGTGCTTTTCTGTGGATACTGCATCACTGGAAAAGCCCAATGGGCCAATCTGGCTGTGGTTTTCTGCTTATTCATTTACATGAATTGGGCTCATCCATGGATCTAGATGGATTGTTAAGGTGCAAGCCTAGGGCTTGAGAGACCAGATCTGGGTCCCTGCTGCAGCACAAGCTTCCTGTGTGACCTTGGGTGAATCCCTTAGCGTCCCTTCGCTGCCGGCCCCGTTTGTAAAAGGCCAGAGCTGCCCTGCCTCACCTAACGGAGAAGGGTCATGAGGATCCGCACGTTCAAGCCTAAGGTGCTTGGGTCTGACAGGGGTGAGGCCCGGAGAGGAGCCTCAGATGGAAACAAGCATTGCAGAAGCACGGCACTCAGCACACCAGGCCCAGCGAGCGAGGGCACGTGGTGCATCACCCCCTGCCCCGTGTCGCGTGGACTCACACCGGGCGTGGATATTTTACAAGTAGGCGACTCCTAGGAGGTGAAGATGAGCTGCATTTTCCTCGGGCTGAAAGGAATTCGGCAATGCTTCTGTGGCCGTTCTGGCCATGGAGCTCGCTAATTGTTGGTGTCTGCCGCTTTCAGCAAAACTGAAGGAGATTTTCATTCCGTTCGCTGGTGCCGCTTTCTTCCAAACGCTCTCTGCCCTTCCCCCACCCCTAAGGAGTGGAGGCAGAGAGGAGGAGGAGGGCGCTATTATCTTCATAATTGCCTAGGATCTCGGGCTGCCGCACAGTAGTTTGATTGTTAATGGGCACTTGGGTCATCCTTGAATATGAATTACAGAGGAGGAGAAATCCAGAAACAGGCAAATCTTTTTCTTTTATTTTTCTACCTTTTTCTTCTCGTTTCTTTTCCATTGTTTTTAAACAAATGGCTGTGTTCTCTCCCTCTCTTTTTGGACCACACCGGAGGAAGGACAAGCCTTACCATCTCCCTAACTGTTCTCATCATTAGGAGACCCCCCAGCCTGCCCCCTTCTCACGGCTGATGGAAAGCCGTTGTCCTTATTCGCTTAGCATTTCCCCAGGTGATTAGCAGGCTGGGCCATCCGGGACTGGCAGGGTCTCATGATCATTTTGCAGTCAGCCCATGTCCCAGTCAGGTCTCCTCTTCAGCCTCATCCCAGAGCTCCCTCCCTGTAGCAAGACAGAATATTTAACAGGCTTTCAAAAAGCCCGGAAGCACAGAGATAGTTTGAAAATAAATCCAAACTGACTCATTCAAAAACAAGTCCTGCCCTTTTAAATGGTGCGTCTTGGAATTAGTATTTTTTCCTTTTTTTTTCTTTTTTTTTAAAGCTCTTCCTAAATTTTTCCAGCTCCCTAAGAGTATTTGCAAAAGGCAAACTGACACTTTTTGTGAGAGCCAGAGAAAGCAAGCATGCACAGAGAGGGGAGGTGCGTGGCACAAGCCACCCAGAAAACAGGCAGGGAACCGTCTTCCCTCCGTCTTCTGTCAGAGCGGGTCATTTCAGATGTTCGCCTCTGTAGTAGGTATGGGCAGTATTTTCCAGATCAAACAAATTTTTCCCCACCAAGTGCTGGGGGGAAGCCTGGTTCTTAAAAAATATATAATACATGACTTCTGAAACATCTTTAGCTCTTAACACTGCCACGTTTCGTTCCAGTCTGTCACTTGGACATGTGTGGGTCCACCCTTGCCCTTGCACAGGGAAGAGGGGAGCCTGAGGTGGTGATACCTAAGCATTTTCAAACTGCAGTTTGCTTTTCCCTGTTCTGTCTCTGCATCTTCCTCAGCTTCATAAAAAGACTACTTGGTTTCACTTCACTTTCACGTCTGCGTCCTTCTCGAGCCCCTGCGTTTGTGCTGCAGGCGCTGCACAGGCCGCGTTTATTTGTATAAAAACGTTTCCCGTCTTTCACAATCCATGAGGACATTTCTGTCGCTTTGATTTCTCAGGCAAATTTGACCTGACCTCCTGCCCTTTGTGGAGAGCCTCCTTCTCACAGCCATCTCTTTTCTAATCCATTGTGTTAGACTGGACAGTTTTTGTCCATTAGGAATATTTTTGCACGGTCTTTACTGAAAGTCCAATGAGTCACTTAAAAGTTTAATGACTCATTCTTCGCTTTTTTTCTTTTCCCTTGAAGAAACACCCAAGGTCCCGAGCCTTGGGAAACTGAACTTGAGGCTTTGCATCTAAAAACGCAGCTGTCCTTAGAGTCCCGCACTCCAGTTCTCTCATAGAAACAGACGTCTGTCACTCACCTTGCACCGAGAAATTTATCTCTTATGCTGGGTCTCGGCTCGTATCTTGAACCGTCCAGGCAGAGTGTCCTGTTAAAGCTAATTCCCTCTATCGGGTTCCTCTCGTGGTCAGGAAATTCCTAGCATTTATGATCCAAACCCATTCTTACCAACGCACGCTTCTGCTGCCGGAGACCAGAAGTGGCCACATTGTTTTCACGCCGCGTGCATGCACATGCCTCGCACTTAAAAGAGACCATCCAAATGCCGCGGTGTTTGGACAACTGCCTGCCGGTGGAAGGAGACAAAGAGGAGATGCTGTCAGCAGCTTAGCACGCGCTTCTGAAAGCAATTGAATGCCAGTAGCCAGGGCTCGGCTATTGCCGTCCCTACATGGCCCCGGGTAGGGGTGCTGCAGACGAGCCTTACCACAGCAGGGACACCTGGACATGGGTCCAGCATCTCCTCATTTCTGGGGCAGTGCACTGCCTGTGGGCTGCTGCAATAGGGAGAAGCGAATGGGACAGGGGCAGTCTCCTAACCCTATTCCCCACGGCTGGTTAGGCCCCTCCTGCTTCCTCCGCAGCCCTGGGCTTTGAAGAGGAGACAAGACAACTGCCAAACCATACAAATGCAAGGGTCCCAGGCCTGGTGGCAGGATTGCTGCGTTCCAGTTCACAGCTGCCCTCGAATACCAGGAGCCTGGCTCCATCCCGGGAGCAGTATCTGCCAGGAAGAAGCACCCGTTTCTGTGGCGTTGCCGGTGGTGGGACTTGGGACCCCGCATCTCATTTCCCTGCGAAGCGCTGCACGGCTGTGCTGCAGTGAGGAGACATCAGTGTTAAGCAAGGCAGATGGGGAGGCATGAGATCCGCGACCCGGTGCCAAGAACAGAGGAAGTCTGGCAGCACTACACAAACAAAAACATTTCCTTGAGGGCCAAGCGATACCTACTGGGGCAGTCTGGCCACCCCCTGGCTCATGGCTTCATCCAGCCGGACAGCGAGGAGGCTCTCATGAGGCTCCCGGCCCCCGAGACCAGCAGACAGACGCCCCCCTGGGGATCTGCCCTTCCCTGCTGGTTTTGCCCACGTCACAGGGCTCCTGGCTCTAAATGCTTGCCTGCCCCTGCACTCTGACACCGGTGCTTTACATCACATCTGTGTGACCCAGAGTTTTTGGCCCTGCATGAAATAAACCAGCCAGGTATCTCCAGGACTTGGCCCCTCCAGACACCGTGCTCACAGATGGGCTCAGGGGGCCGAGACCCCCGACTCCCATCTGTCCCTAGCCATGCCTGTCCACCCCCTGGCCACAGCTTCAGCCCACGAGCAGCACAGCACAGGGATGGAAGGCGTGAAGGTCTGTCCTGGCTGCAGGTCCCTCAAACCCCCTTTTTAACGGCCAAATTCCCCTCAAGAAGAGCGGTGAAAAATGCTCGCTTTCTCCCCCCAACCCTAGGATAGGAATAAATGCCCAAGCTGACGACTAGTCTGTGTGTCTGCAGGCAGCTGCTGTGAGAGACCTGGCTGCCGAGGGGAGAAATTAAATCAGGCAGGACTTACTGGACTGTGATGACTTCGGAAAGGGCTTGGGAGTGAAAGCCCCATTGCAATGAATCCCTCCCTGCCAGGGGGCAGAGCTGGTGCTGCACTAGGACCCCCCTCCATGCTTCCCCATTCCTGCAGGAAGAGCCTTGGCCTCACACTGGGGCAGTCGATTCATCGTATGCCACAACATGTTTGCTTTGCAGCATCCTCTGCCCAGAGGACTCAAGAGCTTGACCTAAGCTGCTTGGAAAACCTTAACTGTGGAGTTCCGTTTGCAGTCGTCAGAAGCAGGTGCTAGAAATGACTCGTCGCCAGGGCACCAGAGAGAGAGTGGTTAAGTGACTTGACCAGGGCCTGAGCAGGAGACAGTGCTCAGTTCCAGTTCAGGCCTCTGCTGCTCTCATTCTCATGACCTGGCCCCAGTACCCCTCACAAAAGCCAGCCAGCCATGGAAAGTGCGTGAGTTTTGCTCGGGTAATGACAGCGGCATCCAACTCAGGGGCAAAAAGCAGGGCACTGAGCATCTGAATTACAAGGCCAGGTTGCCGAAACTGAGTACAAACACACTAAGATACTAACCTTAGAGGGGGAAAGTCTGCAATCTTAGCTTCTCCTCAGGTACCATCTTACATACAAGCTTGATGGAAATACCACGTGGTTCCAACACATTTGTGATGAGTGATGACCACTGGCTCAATCAAGTGTAGGCTCCAGCTCCCCGATATACTTTTCAGTCTAGTCCGGGTGCAGGGGGGAGAATAAGGGGTTTTAGTATGAGAAGGGCATTTCCTCCTGCCTCTTCGTGGCTTTGCAGCTGGATTAGGTGTCTCAGTTTAGGGGCTCAGGTTTGGAGTGTGAGCTGCCGTCCTCGCTCCCGTGGATGCCTTGGCAGCACGGAAAAGGAAAGCTTAGATATTTCAGCGTGATCTCCTGCCACCATGCAGAAAGCCACAAGCGTAATGAGATCTGATCTAAATCCCTATGCTGCTGCCGTGCTTTCTGCCCCCACTCTTCCCCAGGCTGACTAGATCTGTTTGGAGAGGTGTCTGTCCATGGGTCTCCCTGCCATGGGGGCTGTTTCTCCACAGCCTGCGTCAGACCGCAGGACCTCGGCCAGGCTGTGCTGTGCGTGACCGGTCTTTCTTCTTTTCTTGCTCTCTAGGGTGACCAGGGAGCACAGGGAGAGCCTTGTCAAGCTGGCCAAGCAATACACCAACAAGGCAAAGGACTCCCTCCGGTGGGTGCGGAACAATGCCATAAGCTGTGTGAAGAAGACTGAGAGCACGGTGTCTAAAGACACCATCTATCTGTTGGAGAAGCAGGTATCCACCCCCCACCCTCCTCCCTGCAGTGAGCACATGGACTTCCAGCTGGAGCAGGGGCAGACCCAGCCTCAGCTGGCATCCGTCAGCCCAGCTCCATCGCCTCCCGTGAAATCAGCCCCTGGTGCTGGCAGAGGCTAGTGATGCCGTCCATGAGACACAGCAGCACTTGCCCAATAACTGCATGTGAGCGCTTCTACTGAAGCCAGTCACTCGGGGGATACAGCTAGGCCCATGCCTCAGCACATCACTGAGCAGCAGTCATCTTCTGGCCTGGACAGCTGCTGTGCCAGTCACGATAGGAAAGCCGGATAACGCGGGAGAAGGGGCAAGTCAGGCTAACTTGGGTCTTGTGTTACGTTGCCGCAGATCCAGCAAATGACTGATGATACCATGGCAGAGATGGACAAGCTGCTGGCAGCCAAGACCAAGGATCTGTTTGTATGAGCCAGCTGCAAGTGAGCATGGACTGGGTGCACCGATGGGGACCTCTGTGCCCAGGTAGCAGCCCCATACAGCTGATGGGACAGGTCACCTCATGCTTCACGGGCAGATTCACAACTTGATTACTCATCTCATTGGCTCTTGACTGTATTGGGTGGGGGATGAAGCGGCCTCTTTTGAGGACAGAACAGAGCTGTGGCAGGGAAGTTTGGGAGGAAACGACAAAATTTGCAGTGCCCTCCACAGAGGCACGCAGGAGACCAAGGGGCCTGTGCTGCTGTGGGCGATGCCAGGTGGGAGGGACTGGCATGAGGGGCAGTGACTTTGCTGGTGCCTGAGCTGTGGCAGCACGTAAACTGAACCAAAACTTCAGCACCACCCATGGGGCCCCTCAGTCCACAGCGGGAACTCTGCGGTGCAGCACTAGAAGCCTCCAGAAAGCCAAACTGCTCCCACAAGTCGCAGCTGCTGTGTGTTGCGGGCACGTTCGTGGGGGGCAGGACTCAGCCCTTCCGGCTGCAGCGTCTCTGCACTGGCAGATCGTCCTTGCCGCCTGCCCTCCAGCATCCCAGCAACTCTGGGGAAAAACCAGCTGCAGGTTAGCCCTGCTCTTGGTGCAGAGCCCCTCCAGCCATCAGCCAAGCCCCCCAGACGGTACGTTGTGCACAGACAGCACGGGGGGAGGCCACAGGTTCTTCCCGGGGCTCAGGCCGCTCCTGCCAGCAGTTCTTGGCTTTTTGTGTATTTTGGCCCAGCACGTTTTGTCGTGATAAATGAATGAAGGAGAGGCACAAACCCACGGTGGCTCCACAGCTGGCAAATTGCTTTCAGCCGATGGCTTCATTTCTTCTGACACCGATCAAACCGCCTTTCTTTCCCTCCCTGCATCGGCAGGACTTCTAAGTTATTACAGCACTAGACAAACCCACTCCCTGCTGACCTGGCCCGAGCAACACGCCAGCATTTTTAGGATAAGCAGGAAGGTCTCATGCTCAGCGCAACACCTCAAACCAGCCCTGGGGAGCGGGTGCGTTTATTGCAACGGGAGTGCGGGTTTCTCAACGCGGTTTAAGGGTGCAATGGAAAGTTTATAATGGGGGGGAGGGGTGTTCCCAAAATAAAAAAACAACGAAAAACTCAAAACCAGCCCTGGCCCTGGTTGTTGCCAGCATCACCCACCCAGGCTCCCGTGCCCAGAGGGGCTCCCGGCACTGCCCACTGCTTCTGGGAGCCATTAGAGGAATTTCCTGCATGTTTATTGATATTCTGTGCACACGGCCGCAGCATCTGGCTCCGCCTCGCGTTAATTAGAAACAGATCGTTAAAACAAACAGTGCCGCCCAGGCTGGGCGGGCCCCGTTCAGTGCGCGGCCTAGCTCAGCCGGACATGGGGCCAAGCGTGAAGCCTGCCGAGGCCAACGCAGCAGGACCTACGGGCCACTGGCCTCAGGTGAAGGCATGGCTTCCCTCTGCCGGGGCACGTGCCTGCAAAGCCTTTGTTGGCTCCCCTCTTCCCTGCAGCCGGACCCGCTGGAGGCAGAGCCCAGGAGTTGAGCTGAGGAAGCTGCAGGCACTTCCCTTCCAGATCCTGCAGCCGCAAGCGATGGAGAGGGTGGGGATGGGGCTGAGCTCTAAAACCAAAAGAGAAAAACCAGGTGCTGCCCAAGGCGGGTTCACCGATCTGCAGGCCCCGGTACCAAAGGGACTGGGCGGGGGCAGCTGCTCACAGTTTCCCTAACATCGCGCCTGTGCCTTGGCTGCAGCCTGCTGCCCACCCTTCGCGAGCAAGGGCGTGATTTGGCCAGCTGCAGCTGCTGAAAACACCGCGTGCAGGTGAGGACCAGGCCGTGGCCCCAGCCGACTGCTCTCCTCCACCCGGGGCGGCTGGCCACGAGCATGCGGTGCGAAGGAGGGCAGTGATCCACTGAGTGGCGAGAGCAGAGGTGCGCAGTCACCCCCAGACCTCCAGCATTGCATCCCATCTCGGGCACAGAGACGCCGCGGCCTGGTCTCGCTCCCGCCCGTCTGTCGGAGCGCGAGCTCTCTGAGGCAGGAACTCATCCTTCCTTTGTTGGGAAGCATCTGGCAGGCAGCGGGCTCCCTCAGCCGCCGCTCACAACTCCCTGGAGCGTCACCGAGTGGAGGCACCTGCTCCCTCTCCACAGCCCCGGCTGGCCGAGGGAAGGGAAGGGGAGCCAGTGCGAGGGTCGGAAACCACTTGGGTCCTTTCCTGCTGCAGTCATTAAACAGAAGCTCGTGCCTATGCGAGGGGCCGGTGTGAGACCCGGGTGCCCAGCCACTCTGGCCGTGCTCCCCCAGCTCCAAACTGGGCCTGGAGGGCGTAGGTAGGGCTGATTTAGGCCTCGTGCCATCTCCGGGGGGAGGTTTCGGGGGCACCGGAGCCGCTTTGCAGGCATTCTGCACTTTGCCCAAATTCGCCAGCGGCCGGTCTGGAGCCGGGAGCCTTGCAACCCTCCCCGAAAGCAGCAAGCCCCGCGGCGGCGGAGACAAAACGAGCGGAGCCGCAAGGCAGGAGCGAGTCGGAAGGATGCGCAAGCTCTTGACAGAGTTAAAAACCAACATTGCTCTTCAAAATAGATGTGATTGCGCTCCTTGTGAGTCATCGAGCGGAGCCCGAGATTGCTTTGTGCGCGGCCGAGCCGGCTCCCTGATTGTGCGCTTCCTGGATTTGTATCAAACAGAACATGGATGGCATGTCAGAGTTTACAACTCGCATACATTTTCGACAGTGAGCTTTGCAAAATGTATCAATGTAATCTCTGCCTCCTATATTCACTGTTGATTAGACACGATTTCTGGCTGGATTTTCAGAAAGCTCAAGTGCTTTTTTAATCACTACAGAAGCTCATTACTGCTTTCCAGTGACTCTTATGTCCTTCAGTTCTCCTTTCAGATTAGAGTCTATAGTCAGATGAATATTGGATGATTTCATTACATACAAATGCAATCAACAGTTTTGCATAAATTTCTCCTCTTTTCTTGAGTTTCAATTGACCTCAGCACCCGTGGAGGCAGGCGCGATACACATGTAAATGAGCTGGAGTTGCCGCAAAGACAGGGATTCAGAGCAACAAAATAAACCGGCGGGGAATATTGAGGATTTTAGAACACACCGAAAAATACTTGCTGGCTGGTCCGGCACACTAGCTGGTCTCCCCGTGGACCACAGGCTCGGGGCTGCCAGCTCCAGTCTCCAGCCAGGGATAAAGGCCCAGTAAGGAAACCCCCGAGGCAGAAGGGATTGCTAAGACGTTGGACCCCGAAAGGCAGCGGGATCATGGGGGGGGCAGGAACAGGCCCGGGGTCTGGATGCAGAAGTAGGAGCGTTGTGTACCTGCGTGAAGCCCCGCGGCCAGGTTTCGGCAGGGCAGGGGACTGGGCTGGAGGCAGAAGGGCTCCATTCGCGGATGCCCTCCTCCCTGCCCGGTGCACACCGGCCTCCGGCACGCGGCCCTGCCACGGGGCCGGGCCTGCGAGGGTCACAGCCGGGAAGGGCAAGGAGCCCCTTCCTGCTGGCAGCCAGTGCCCACCACCTCCTGCAAGCTCCTCGAGGCAGAGCCCGGCTCCTTGTCAGCGGCTGGCCGGGTGCCTAGCGCAGCCCGTGTCATCAATATTAATGATGCATCCAGGGATGATTACAGACTCCAAACTACCGGGGCAATTGAGGCTCTCATCATCCTTAATGAGGACCAGCCCCGCGCAGAGGCCGCATGACTGCCGCTCGGGCAGCACCGTTCCTCCTCGGGGCACCTGCATCCCCGTGGGCGCACGAGAGCGAGGGGCAGAGGGATGAAGAAGAGGCCTGGGCCCTGCCGCGTGGCATGGGGGGCCAGAGGGACGGGAGCTCCCGAGGAAGCTCTCGCCCTTCCCCGGGCAGATCCTGCTGCATCCGTGGCCGCTCCAGAGCGGGCCCGGTGGCTGGGAGCTCCCCGATCCCCTGTTGCAAGGCTTGACCTTGGCGGCACGGGGTCAAGCGAAACCCCTCGGCTGCACGCAGATACCAGCAGTCCCGAGCCCCCCAGCCATCCTCCTGCCAGGAACACGAGTCTCCCTTATTCCCGGAGGCTGGCGGCGGGCCAGGGTCGCAGGCGGCGGGGCTCTGCCTGCACCGAAACCGGAGCCGCGTCCCCGACGAGCGTGTCCAGCCCGGGGTGGGAGCACCAGGCTCCCAGCGGGACCGGCCTGGCGCCTCTCCTCCCCACGGAGGCTGGCCTCTCTTCTGGGCAAGGCCATGCAGACCCCGGAGGACCCTTCCCCTCCGCAGGCGCCTTCCTCGGGGTCGACGCGGAGCCAGGAACAGGAACGACCCCGGCCGAGACGTCCTGGCGAGGGCCCATCTGCGCCCGACCCAGAAGAGACGGCGCGGTACCACCCCGTGCTCTTCAGCCCCGGCGCCGGCAGCTCCTGGGTGCACCCCCAGCCCTGGCAGCGCTCGCCCCAGCACGGGGCAAGCCGGCACGGCTGCGACGATGGGTCCTCGCAGCCTCTAGGCCTCCACGGCCTGGCCCCCCGCTGCGGTGCCCGGCCCGGGCCCCAGCGTCCGGTCACGGTGACCCCGGGCTGGAGCCAGTGCTGGCCACCAGCAGAGCAAGGGGGGAGCCCCAGGCCTGCACGTGAAGGTAGCGCTCGTCACAGCCAGCCCGGGGAAGGCACCGGGGAACGATAAATTAAAGCGTATTTGAACTCGCACGCCACACGAACAATCAGGGCTAATTTAAACAAACTGCAATTAAACATAAAGGCCCGCTCGGTGGGCAAGCCGGGGGAGCCGTCAGCGCTTGCGCAGCGCGGCCGCGAAACCCTTCCCGTGGGGGGGAACGATCGCGGCGAGCGTGCCGGCGATCCGGCACTCCTACACGCGCGCCCGGGGGCGGGGGTGCGCGGGAAGAGAAACGCGGGGGTTTCTTTTGATACCGTCGCCCGCTAATCTTCTTAACAGAGTTTTAATTAGCGGGGACGCAGCACTTTGCCATCGCGCGGTCCATTGGGGTAATTGGAGGGTGGATTAGCCCCATTATGTGCACAAACGACTCGTCTCCCGGCTCCGCGGCCCCGCTGGGGAGCTCCCGCGCTGGACACGCTGCGCGGCCCCATTCTGAAGCAATTTCTATAAAATAAACTCTCTAATCAGGTAAATAATTCCATAAGGTAAATTGCTGCCTGCCCGCGGTGCCCCCGCCCCAGCGGGGACCTGGCTAGTGTCAGGGGAACGAAACGTGCCTCCAATTACAGGCAAATCTCCGACTCGGAAAACACTTCGGGGGAAGCCGGCCACACGCGGGACCCCTGGCAAGGCGGCGTCTCCGGCCAGAGAGCATTGAGGCTGGCAGGCGGGATGCGGGCCAGCCCTGATTACCTGGGGGAGGTGCGCGGCGTGTTTAGGCTCACGTCAGCTGCAATTTCCTGGTGCCCCGCGCTGATGCGGAGCGACGCGCCTTCCCGCGCGGGGCTCGCTGGGGCTGACCTCGGGGCCAAGTGAGGACATCCAGCTGCGATGAACTCGGGGAAGTGGAAACAGGCGGCAGCCTGAGGTCGGCCCCTCTCCGCCGGGCCGGCGGCTGTGCCCCAGCGCCGGGCACCATCCTGCGGCCGTGGGCCCCACCGCAGGCTTGGCCGCCCGCGTACTCGAGCAAGACGCGTGCCGCCCTCGTGGAGGCCCATTGCAGCAAAGAGCCTCGTAGCTCGGTGTTCCCTGACTGGCCTGGGGCCGGGGGATAGCGGGCAGCCCCCTCCCCGTGCTGCCGCGCACTGCCCCGGTCCTCAGCTATGACCGCCCCCGGGCAGGGGCAGCAATCGTGCAGCCCAGCAAGGCTGACCCCGATGGAGCGGCAGAGAGCCCCCTTCCCTCCATAGGGAGGGGGACGGAGTCCTTCCCAGGCCCGGTGCCCCCACATGCATCGAGGGGCAGACCCCCAGGGGAGGTGCAGAGGGCAAAGGCTCAGCTCCCACCCGGGTGCTTGGGGAAGCAGCCAAAGCCTCCCAGACACCTGCCCCGGGGGCAGCTGCCAGGCTTGGGGGCAGAGCTGGCCATGTAGAGGAAAGCGGGGGCCAAACACTTCCCCCTTCTGTCCCACCGCTCTGGGGCTCTGCCCAGCCATGGGCGAGCGGGGACCGGGTCTGCGGGACCCGCCTGAGCCTTTCTGCGCAGACCCACGAGCTGCAGCTCCGAGCTCCCGGGGGGCTCGAGCGCGATGGGTTCATCCCGGGGGGAGGCCCGGGGCCGGGGAATCCTACACCGCGCACTAATTGAGAGCAGATGCGTCTCTGCCCTGCAGTATCTCCCAGCGAACCTGGAAGCATTTATTTGTCTGAAATGTGCGCCTCTCCCCGCGCGCAGGGAGGCTCGGGCTCGGCGGGGCTGGGCTCCGGGCGGCTAATGAGCGCGGGCCGAGGCCCGTGATGAATATGATTGCTGAAAGCGTTTTCCTGCCTTCCTGGGGATCGGGTTTCCAGTTGCCAGACTTCCTGTCCAGCCCGGGTTTCTCAGCCCTGCACGGTCTGCGGACTCCGGCGCGAGCGGGCAGGGCCGGGATGTGCCGCCCCGCGGCGAGCGCCATGCCGCGCTGGGCCGGGCGGCCCCGTGCCGCCGTGGGCCCAGCCTCCAGCTGCCTGTTGCCACTGGCACCCGGCTGAAACGCAGGGAAAGCCTCCGAGGAGCTCGGCGCTTGCTGCGGTGCACTCGCTGCGTGGGGCGAGCGCGGCGGCCCGGCGGGCTCGCCCAGGCGGGGGAACCGGCAGGCACAGGGCGCTTGGGAGACCTGGCTCCGTGGCACGCGGTCCACCCGGCCACGACGTCACACCCGGGCCGGAGCGCCGCTGCGAGCCACAAGCACGTCCGAAGCTCGCGCCCCGAGGTGCGCAGGGCCGGGAAGGGGCTTCAGGCGCGGCGACGTGGTTCCCGGAGACGGGTTGAAAGGCGCTGGGCTCCAGCGCAGGCAGAAGGGGAGCGTCGCAGCAGCACCGGCCCCCCACGGCGAGCGGGAGGGGAGCAGGGCACTGCGAGGCGCGGGGGCCGTGTCCGCCCGAGCGCATCGCCCCCACTGCGCCACGTCACGCCTCGGCCCTGCTCGAGGCCTCCGACGGCCCCGCGGCACCCGCGTTTCCCGCGCTCGGGGCGAAGGAGGCCGCTCTCACGCCGGGCTGGGCCGCAGGCCTGTAGGCCTGGTGCCCTCTCCCCCCCACCCGGCCTGCCGCAGCTCCCACGAGGGCAGCG
>NW_017728925.1:17387175-17389670 GCF_001723895.1 Crocodylus porosus
TGGGTCTGCAGGAATAGGTGGGATTTTGCTGCCACCCCGTGGGAGCAGTGGGCTTAGCCGCGCCCAGGCAGCCCTGCGCGCAAGCATCGCTGCACCGCTGGGTGGCCCGGGCCTCACGTGGGCACCCACGAGCTCCCACGCCGGGCGCAAAGGGCCCGGCCTGCTCCCTAGCGCACCTGGCCCCTCCGCCCTGACCGCTCCTAGGGCCCAGGGGTGCTTCCCCGGGGTTAACTGCCCGCTGAAACAAGCCCCAGCTGTTGCCAGTGCAGCACCGAGCACCCAGCAGCTGGTTGCAGCAGGGAGCAGGAGCTGCCGCTGGCTGCAAAGCGGGGTCGGAGAGCCGAAGGGGGAAGCGAAAGTCGGGAGACGGGGGTCAGCGGCACGCAGACGCCGCGGGGGGCAGGAGCGACGGGTCACCGCACGGGGAGGAGGCAGAGCAGGCCGGCGCGGGGCCCGGGCTGCAGCCCGCAGCCTGGGATTGCAATCAGGCTGGGACTTCAAAGACCCCGAGCTGGGGCGTCCTCCCACCGCACCCCGGGCCGGGCCAGGGTGCCACCATCACGCCGTCAGTGCCGCCAGAGACCGGGCGGCGCGGCCCGGAGCGAGCGAAGCGGAGCTGCAGGCAATGCACGGGGCCCCTGCTCCGCTGCGAGCGCTGGGTGCTTGCAAGGCGGCGCGGGGGAGTTTGGTTTTCCGCAGTAAACCAGGACCTGCCCCAGGCCGTTTACATGGCCCAGGGGCTTGCGTATTCCCCGCTTCCAATTCACCGGGGTGTGACGCGCGGCCCAGGAGCTCGCCGAGAGGCCCGATGCTATCGTGGCCTCGCAGAGAAGCAGCCACCGGCTGTCCTTTCCCCGTGGCCGGCTTCTTCCTCCGCCCGCACGCCTCGGTCCACCCGTCTCTCCCTTCCCCGCCTCCCCGGCTCCCGGACCCACGAGAACCGAGCAGACGCCGCTTGCTCCCCGCACGTACCTCGTCCCCGTGCGGCTCCTCGGGCCCCGCGCCCCCCGCCCCCGCCACCCCGGATTCGGGGATCTGAACCCGACTCCCTTTCGATCGGCTGAGGGCAACGGAGGCCATCGCCCGTCCCCTGTCACGGCGCGCCCCCTCTGCACGGCACGGGTCTGATCGGCGCGGCGTGGCGCGGCGTGGGGATGGCCGGATGCAGCAGGCAGCCGACGCCGTGCCAAGTCTACCGTGTCTGCACGGCTGCATGATTGTCATCTCATCCAAGAGTGAAATCCGGCGCGTCGGACAAGACCCGTTTTCGGCGGGCGTCCTCGCAGGCCTGCTGTCCAGTCACGTCTCCAGCGACTCCCTCCCTCGTTGGCCTGCCAGGGGACGCCGGCCCTGTTTTGTGACGTGCTTGAGGTCTCCTCCCTGCGACCGGCGGGCACGAGTTGCGTAGACCTACTGATTTAGCGATGTTTGTCCTCCTTGGCCCACGATGGTTTGGGAAGAATGAGCGGATGTTCGTGGCTGGGACTTACTCTCTGTTTGCTTTTACCGAGGTCGCAAGCGTGCTGAACTCACCTTCTCCGAGGCCCTGTGCTGGGGCGCAACGGAAACCGGCCGTCGCTGAGAAACTCGACCCGGTTTTGCTCCTGGCTCTTTGCACGCCGTCGAGTCCCAGTAGCGACAGCAATACAGACCGGCGCTGGAGCCGTGGTGGCCTGCTCCGCGTGCCTCCGGGGCCTGCGCGCCACCCTGGTCAAGCCCTCTCCGGCGAGCGGCCCCTGTCCCCCCGCCCCAAGCAGGCCGCAGCCGGTGATCGTAGCGCCCCGGGCACGCAGCCTGGGGCAGCGGGTTTCCATCACGCCGTCGGTGCAAATTCCCAGCCCCCGGCCTCCCAGCACGTGAATGAACTGGGCGCCGAGCCTGCCTTTACCCTGGAGCGGCGGAAAGCCAGGCAGCAAGCTGGCTTGAGTTAAACGCCACCCTCCGCTTCCTCCTCCTCCCCGCAATGACCCGACGTGGGTGGGACCGAGGCCAGAGCAGCCCCGGGGCAATGCCTCAAGTCCACGTTAGGGCCCGCACCAGCCCTCCCGGTTTGTACAGCTCCGAGCACAGCGTGGGCCTGTCTCGGCCGGCCGCTTGGCCCTGCCGCGGGGCACGAGTGGTTTCTCGGCCCGGCTGCTGGGAGCGGGGGCAGCCCCCCGGCTGCCTCCTGCCTCGGAGCGAGACGAAAGGCAGGAGTGACGGCGTCGGGGCCGAGCCGCGGGGAGCGGGGGAGGCCTGGCGTGCATCGAGAGGGGCTCCCGGGGGGAAGCTCGCCGACAACGCGCCTGCCGTGGCGTGGTTGGACCGGCCGCTTGGCAGGTGATGCTGGTTATAAAAGGTCTGGCAGAGCGCCGGGCTGTGCAATGCTGCGCCGGGCTGTGCAGGAGGGGGGACGCGCTGTGAAACGGGGCAGGCACCGTGCAAGCGGTTGCCCCTTCCCCGGGCGTGCGAGCGGCCCGTGCTGCCCACAGCCTGGCCGCCGAGGGCAGGGCCTG
>NW_017728925.1:17389785-17392472 GCF_001723895.1 Crocodylus porosus
GGGGGCGCCGGCCAGGTGCGAGGGGCAGCGGGAGCGGGCCCGTGTCGGTGCACGCGTCACGGCGCGGCCGAGGCCGGCGCCCCCCCTCCAGCCACCGCATCCCACGGACGGTTACTCGGGCCGGGCCCCGCTCCGACTCGGCCAAGGCCTTCCCTTGGCGCGGAGGAAACCCGACTCCGAGGGGAGGCCGGACGCGCCGGAGCCGGCGATGGACCCTGGTGGGAGCCCAGGCTCCGCAAGCAGCGAGCGGCCCCGACGGCCGCCCCGCGCGCCAAACGCCCACGTCGCACCTGCGCCTGCTAGGCTGGAGCGGGAGTAACTCCCTGTGCCCGCGGCTGGCTGAGGGGAAGACGTCCCCTGGGCGGGAGACCGCTGTGCCGGAGTCAAGTCCGGCCGCGGCGCTGTTGGAAGGAGAGCTGCAAAACGGCCGGACTCATTAGCTGCACCGCACGTCCTCTGCGTGCTGAAGCTCTTCCCAGGTCCCGGCTTTCCCTGTTTACCCCACCCGGCTCCTGGCTCCCGAAAGAGGGGCTTGGAGCTGGTACGTGCGCAGGCACTGGAGCTGGCCTCTGCACTTCTGCCCTCTCCTGCCCGTGCCCCTTGGCGTCCATCCCCTCCCCTCCCATGTGCTGCTAGAGACATCTGCCAGAAGCATCGGCTGCCTCTGTGCTCTCGCTGCCTCTCGACTTGGCTGGGCGATGGGGAGGCCCAGCCAGCCTGGCTGCGGCTTGCACGCAGAGCTGGGAGCTGGTGCGGCGCAAAGGAAGTTTCCAGCCCCGGCGGGACAACAGCTTCCTGCAGGACAAGCCGAGGGGGCCGCAGATAAGCCCAGGCCACGGGCGGGTGCAGCGTGCGATAGCCTTAACACAGCAGGCAGACGCGCCTCGGCTGCGAGCGCTGCTCCCCGGCAGGAACCCGCTGTCAGTGCCGGCAGCCCCCAGGTTGGGCTCCAGGAAGGGCCGTGGCGAACGGCTCCGGCCGAGCTCCTCTCCACCGGCCTCCCGTGGCTCCACGCATGCAAAAATGGTCCCTGGTTCTGCCCCTGCAGAGTCCAGCTCAGCAATCGCCTGCCCCTTTGCCAAAGAAACTAAGGGCCGTGGGCACCAGGGTCCATGGATCTGGGGCTCGGGGAAGCCAAGGCCCAGACCCTGGGCAAGCGACTCAGGCCGAGCAAGAAAGCGGCCCCAGGGAAGCGCTGTGAGCAAGGCCCCGTTCTCCCCGGGCTCTGCCGGGCCGCAGGCACCGGGGAGGCGGAGGCCCGCCGGGCAGCCCCAGCGCCTCTGCTTCCCCGTGAGGCAGCGGGCACCGATGTGCGGGCGCGGAGTCCAAGGGGCGGCGCGCTGGGCCCCGGGCTGTTGCAAGGGCGTCCAGCGGGACTTTGGCTGCTTTTTCCCAGAGCTCGGCGTGTGCCGTGCCTGGCCTCCCTGGGGCACTGCCAGGCACCGACCGCTGCCTCGCGAACAGCCTCGCACGGCGCTGGGGGGCACAGGCGAGACGTCCTGGGCGCGGATGTGCTGGTGCCCACGGGCCGGCTCCCGGGGCTCCTTGCGGCGGGGAGAAGGAGGCAGCAAGCCCCAGCCCTGCTTCTCCCCTATAACTGTGCAGGCCTCTCGGTGACACTTAATGCCCCTGCAACGCTCCCTCGAGAGCCGCCGCCGGAAGCGCGGCCCCAGAAGCGCGGCCCAGGCCTCGGTTCCCAAAACCTCCCGCCTCGGAGGCCGGAGCTGCACGGGAGCCCGGCCTGGCCGGTCTCGCAGCGTGGGAGCCCCGCAGCGGGTACGGAGACGGGCGCGCGGATACGTGGTGCGAGCTGCGCCGCGGGTGGGATCTGCCGGGCGAACCGCAGGGGCTGCTCGGGGTGGAGTTACGCATCTCCACGTGTTTATACAGATATAGGGATAAATGTTTTTGCACAAAAAAAGCCCCACCCCTGCGGGAGCCCGGCTGTGCCCAGCTCCTGCCGGAGGAAACGTGGAGCGGCTGGCTGGAAGTAACGCGGGCCCCACGGCGCTTGCAGGCGGCGGTTTGCTGTGGCACTGGGGGCAGCTTCAGAGGGGCTTTCTGAAGCAGGGCAGGGGGCTTCGAGGCGGGGGCCCGCCGAGCAGGGGTCGCTGCTCGGGTTGGACCGGGGCCGCCTGCGGCTACGGCCTCCGCGCAGGGGCCAGAAGCGGCCTGGCAGCCCGCACGGCGGGAGGAGCGAGAAGTGGGAGTGGTGGAGGCAGCCGCCGGGGTCGGCGGGCGCAGCGGAGCCAGAGGCAGCGCGGGAAGTGCCGCGGCAGCGTCGGGAGCATGGCCAGTGAGTCCCGGGCGCGCCCCCGGCCCCGCGGCCCTCCCTCCCGGGACTCGCCTGCCGACGTGCTTCCTTTGCCTTGCAGAGCCGAGCCTCCCCGTCTCGCTGGCGACGATGCTGAGCGTGTGCCTGGCCCTGGGGAGCCCCAGCACAGGTACCCCGGCCGGGCCCGGAGCAGGCGCGTGGCTCTGCTGCGCGGGGAGCCCATCCCAAAGCGGCTCCCTGCTGAGGCGGGGGTTACTCTGGTCGGCGAGTCCCTGCGCCCGCGGTGGCAGGCGGCTGGTGCCGGCTCGGGCGCAGGGCCAGACGTCTCTAGCTCCCGTCCCGTCCTGCCCGGCAGCCTGCCTCGTGCCGCGGGTGCGGCGCGGAGCTCCCCGCCCGGCTCCCGGCCCTGGCG
>NW_017728925.1:17392849-17393990 GCF_001723895.1 Crocodylus porosus
CTGCAGACGGGGCGTCCGGAGCGGGGGCCCTGCGGAGACGCCTCACAGCGCCGGGAAGACGCGGCGGATGCGAGAGCTTCCCCTCTGCGGCAAACCCGGGGCTGAGCGGCCTCGGCCGGCCCCACGCCAGCTGGGCGCCGGGGGAAGGAGCCCCCGTGCCCGGCTTCCTGCCTGCACCCGCCCGCCAGCGGGGCCGAGCCCGGGGGCGAAGCGCAGGCTCCAGCACTGGCAAGAGGAGACGAGGCTCCCTTCCCCGGGGCTTTGCTGGGAAAATCCTGCATGTGGCTCCCGCCTGGACCAGCCGGCAAGAAGCCACAAGGCCGAGCCTGCGACCGGCGGGGACGCGGCCAGGCCTCGCTCCCCTCCTCAGCACCCTGCGCCCCCGCCCACGGCCTGGGTCGCGCACGGACGCGACAGCGGGAGCGACCACGCACGCTGCGGCCCCGGGCCTGCACGCGAACGCCGGCCACATCTGTCCTGCAGCTGGAGGCCTGGCACGGCTACAAAGCAGCTCTTGCGCAGGGTGGAGTCTGCGGCCCCGGCGCCGACCAAGCTGCCCCCATCCGCGTCCCCAGACACGGCAGTGACGTGCAGGACAGGCCCGGGTCTGGGCCGCAGGGGACCTGCCCCGTCCCGTGCGTGGCAAGGCCTGGGGCTGGCCAAGCCCAGGTGATTTGCATTGAAAATTCATAACCAAATGCTCTGGCCTGGCTGACGCACCCAGCGTCCCGCTTGCCTGGTGGGAAAGGTGAGGGCAGCCTGCCGCAGCGGAGCAGGCCCCCCCCCCCGCGCACAACAGTGCCCTATTGTGCAAGCCCCTGGGATTTGCATAACTTCCTGGTGACTCGCAGCTTGGCACCGTCTCCGTCCTCCCCCGACGTGCTCAAGGCGCCTCGCAGGAGGACCCCTGCAGGGCACTGCTCCGCCAAGCACCGCAGCAGCCTCGCCTCTGCCCTCCTCCCCGGCGTGTCTCCAGGAATGCACCGGGCTTTTATGGGCTTGTCAAAGCCGGAGGGTCCCGCTGAGACGCCCCAGCTGCGCGGATCCCGGCCACGCTCCGCGCGGGCCCCACGGAGCCAGGCTGCTCGCCTGGAAGGAGCGGCTCCGGCGCCCGAGCCTGGCCGCCCGCTGCCTCCGCGCG
>NW_017728925.1:17394230-17436130 GCF_001723895.1 Crocodylus porosus
GGCACCGCTGGCAGCCGCAGGCGCTCTGCACGGCGCGGGGGCCGGGCGGCACGTGGCCTCCTCCCCGGCTCGCGTGGAGTATCTGGGGCGGAGTCGGGGGCATTTCCTGGGCCAAGGGGGCGTCTCGTTTGGCCTCAGCTGGGGTTTGGGCTCGCAGGAGCCCCTGCCTGCCGTGGACACCCCCGATCTCCGCAGAGGGGGTGGGAACAGGACAGGCTCCCCGTCGCTCCCGGGCCGTTCCCAGTCGGACGCCCCGAGCGGAGCAGCCTGGCAGGCTGCGTGGAAACTTCTTTGATGGCATCGGCGGTGTGGAGCCGCTTGCTTCGCTAAATGCCTCCTGCTGCAGACAGCCTGGCGGTCTGCATGGCAGCAAGGGAGAGCTTCACCCTTCTGGCCAGCACCCCCTTTCAGGAGGGCACAGGGTCCCCTCTGGGCGCGCCTAGCTACCTCCCAGGGACTGCAGCCAGCTGGGACAGCACACGGCGGGCACGGAGTTTGGAGGGAGGTGACGGGAACAGGTGAAACACGGCACTTGGCATCCTTTAGCAGGGAGCCCTCTGCCCCTTGGCTTGCGTGACACCCCCAGGGCCCGCCCGCTGCCCGCTCCCGGGCTGCGCTCGGCACGAGGACGGCTGGAAAAAGCGGCTCCTCCCCGCCACGGGCTCTGGGTCGTCTCAGCTGCCCCGAGCGTGCGCCGAGCCCCCCGTCGTCCTGCCGAGGAGCTGCTGGCTGGGGGGCCGCGGGTGCGCTCGCCAACCCCTCTCTCTCTCGCCCGCAGTGGATCCCTGCTGCCACTTCCCCTGCCAGCACCAGGGCGTGTGCGTGCGGGTTGGCCCGGAGGGCTACGAGTGTGACTGCACGCGGACCGGGTACTTCGGGACCAACTGCACCCTGCGTAAGTCCCCTCCGCGCTGGGCACGGAGCGAGGGCTGGGGGCAGGGGGAGACGCCGTGGCCCCGGGGAAGCTCCGTGGCTCTGCTGCCCGCGGCGGTGGTCTCGGCCACGTCAGGAGCGTCGCGCCATCCCCGCGGGCTCGAGTGGGGCTTCGTGGTCCAGCAGCGCGCGAGGGCCCGTGGCCCGGGTGTCGCCGGGCCGGGGCCGGGGCGCGCCGCATTACCCCTCGCCCGCCTCACCCTGGTCCGCGTCTCCGCAGCCGAGCTCTGGACGCGCATCCACAAGCTGCTGAAGCCCAGCCCGGCTTTCTACCACTTCGTGCTGACCCACTTCAAGTGGTTCTGGGACATCATCAACAGCACCTTCATCAGGGACACGCTGATGAGGCTGGTGCTGAAAAGTGAGGCTGGGGCTCGTCGCGGCGGGGTCCAGGGGCTGGGGAGGGTGCCACGCACAGCTCCGGGAGGGAAGCGGGGCCTGATGGGTCGAGCAGGGGCTGGGAGCGTTTGGCTTGCAGCCTGCAGGGACACCCTGCCTCGTCTCCAGGCCTGCGGCCTTCACGACGGCCCGGCTGGAGGCTTCCAGCCGGCGTCTGCAAAGCGCTGGGAGAGGCTGGGGCTGCGGTAAGGGGCGCTCCCCCCGCCAGGTCCAGGCCAGGAGTCCCAAGGAGGCCGCAGGGCGCCGCAGGGCGCGCGGGACCCAGCAGGCTGCGGGCCAGGAGGGCACGGGGGGAGCGGGGGCCGCCGCTCGGACGCTGCGGCTCTCGGGTGGTCAGCGGTGTCCGCGCTGGCCTGGGGCGACGAGGGCCGCTCCGGAGGCAGCTCCAGCTGCACGGCTCCACCGCTGTTTATCCTCTGGCATAAATATTTGTGCGAGGCTCCCTGGAGCTCGCACCAGAGCCCTGGCAGGCGGGTCCTGGGCTGCTGCTCTCCCCGCTCGCCCCCCCTCCATCCTGCCCTGCAGCCCCAGGCTCTCGCACCCCCTCAGGCCCGTGGCATCCGGGCCTCCCTAGGCCCCGCGCGCCCACGAGGGAGGCCGAGCCGAGCCCCGGGGCAGGGAGCCAAGCGGGGAGCTGCCGGACGTCTGCAGACCTCCCGGGCTGCTTATCAGGCCCCAATCTAGATCTCCCTGGTCGAAGCAAGCAGCGTGGGAGCCTTTTCCCCTTGTTGCACGGCCAGGACCTGAGTCCAGCCCACGCCTGGCCACGGCCCCGGGCCCCGCACTCGGGGAGCAGCGACAGCCCTGGCTGTGCGCTCGCTGCCCCCCTCAATCAGCTGGCACCGGCGCCCCAGCCGCAGGGTGACCTCCTGCTGTCCCCTTTCAGTCCGGGCCAACCTGGTCCCCAGCCCCCCCACCTACAACTCGGACTACGGCTACATCAGCTGGGAGGCCTACGCCAACGTGAGCTACTTCACCCGCATCCTGCCGCCGGTGCCCGATGACTGCCCGACGCCCATGGGAACCAAAGGTACGTGCCCGCCTGAGCCAGGAGCAAAGGGCAGCGGGAGGCGCGTTGCAGCCCACCCCGGTCCTGCCCCGCTTACCCTCCCTTCCAGCATCCGCATCGAGCGCTCCCGTGACACAGGGCATGGGCAAGACAGACCTAGAGTCCGGCCCAGCCCGTGGCGGTGCTCGTGACCGGCGACCCCGAGGGTCGCGGCGCTGGGGTCTGTTGCACATTCCCTGCCCCGATGGCCCCATGCGGTGGGAAGCACGACCCAGGAGCAGGGAACCCTGTGACTGCTCGTAACGGAGAGGCAGAGCCCCGTTCACCCCGCTCTCCGGGGACCGGGCGGCTCCTCGCCAAGGGCTGCGCACGAGGGTGAACCCACAAAGCCGGCAGCAGGGCCCTGACCCCGATGCCCGAACAGCCACGGCTCTGGGCCAAGTTTAGTGCAGTGGTATGCGTCAGCAGGCCAGGAAAGTACTTGCCGGGCTGCACCTGCGTTGCCCGGGGCGCGGGATGTTGGCGGGCGCAGATCCCGTGCATGCAACACGCGACCAGCCCTCCACAGGAATCTGCCGGCTTCGGCTCCAGGGGTCAAAGCCCTCCGGAAAGCCCTGCTTATCGGTCAATACGGCCATTACAAGTTGATTGGCAGATAAATGCCGCCTTTGATAACGCCCTTCGTTCCCCGGGAGGGCGCACTTAGGCTGTATGCATGTGTGGAAACAGATGTAGAGCGCGATGTGCCTGGGATTCCTGTGCCACGTTTACATTGGCTTTACATCTCTGGGATGCGAGATGGCTGTGAGCAACCTACCGCTTCCTTGCGAGATAAGCATCTGCTGGCGCGCAGCTCGAGTCAGGCCCTTACGCAAGGCTGGCACCTGGGATTCAGTCCCACCAGCAAAGCAGCGCAGAGGGAGTTTAAAGCGTCGCCTCGGGCCTCAGGTGCTTCTCCGGGCTGTTTCTTTACATGCAAAAGCACCGGGCCAAGCCTCAGCGCTTTGGGGAGTGGCGCTCAGGTTGCCCATGCTCCTCGTGGAAGCGCTTTAGGAGATTATCACGTGCTGAGCTAAATTCAGATTCCGCTATAGGAGCAGGTTTGCTTTCCAACA
This sequence comes from Crocodylus porosus, assembly GCF_001723895.1. Lineage (NCBI taxonomy): Eukaryota > Metazoa > Chordata > Crocodylia > Crocodylidae > Crocodylus > Crocodylus porosus. The sequence continues at coordinate 17,397,687 of NW_017728925.1, forward strand.
AAGGCAGTACGAGCAATGTGGCAAAATCCAGCCCATGCAACAAGAGCCCAGCGCCCCGCAGCCCGGGCTGCAGCCGCGCGGCGCTCCCCGGGGCGTTGACGGCCCTGCCTCTGGTTCCCTCCTCTGCAGGGAGGAAGGAGCTTCCTGACCCGCAGCTCCTGGCCGAGAGGTTCCTGCTCCGACGGACGTTCGAGAAGGACCCGCAGGGCACCAACCTGATGTTCGCCTTCTTCGCCCAGCACTTCACTCACCAGTTCTTCAAGACATCCGGGAAGATGGGACATGGCTTCACCAAGGCCCTGGGCCACGGGGTATGGACGAGGCCCTCGGCTTTCTTGCCCGCTGTCCTTGGAGTCACGCTGGACGGACGCCAGGCTCCCGGGCTGCCCCGACTCAGCCCTGGAGACTGAGATCGTGCCTGGGCGGCTGCTGCCTCGAGAGGGGCAGCTGCGGGTACCTATTCAGACAGGGGGAGGAGAGAAGCCCCCAAGCTGCCCACCCCCGGGCAGTGCCTGCAGGCTGGCCGGGGCCGGGGACCAGGCCAGCGGGGCGTGCCGCCGGGTCACGCCGCCCTCTCTTTGCAGGTGGATCTCGGGCACCTGTACGGCGACAGCCTGGAGCGTCAGCACCAGCTGCGGCTCTTCAGAGACGGGAAGCTCAAGTACCAGGTACGGCCGCTCTCTGCCGTGGCATGCAACGAGCCCCGCGCTCGGGCACGGCCGTGTCACCACCACGCCCTCCTCCCTTGGGTGGCCCGGGGGCCACAACCTTCCCGCTCCCCCAGGTGCCCGGGCCTCGGTTGAGGCTTGCTGCCCGCGTGCCTCGGACAGCCGGGGCGGTGGGGCTGGCCGTGCGGGGTCGGGGCGGGCAGGCCGGCGCCCCGCTGCCAGCCGGTGCTCGCCCCGCAGGTGGTGGACGGGGAGGTGTACCCGCCCACGGTGCTCCAGGCCCCGGTGCACATGATCTACCCCAACGGCACCGCCGAGGAGCAGCGCCTGGCCGTGGGCCAGGAGGTCTTCGGGCTCCTGCCCGGGCTGATGATGTACGCGACCCTCTGGCTCCGCGAGCACAACCGCGTCTGCGACCTGCTGAAGCAGGAGCACCCGACATGGAGCGACGAGCAGCTCTTCCAGACGACCCGGCTCGTCCTCATTGGTGAGCGCCAGAGGGGCTGGGCTGGGCAGGCCCGGGTAGGCACCAGTGCCCCAGCCCCGTGCTCCTCGCTGCTGGCACATGGCTATCTTATTTAGCGGGTGCATGCTACACGGCTCCCCTCCCCACGCACCGCCCGCGCCCGCGGCCCGGGTCCCAGCCACGACTGTGTGCCCTGCTGCCCCGAACCCGCTGCCAGCTGCTCACCCTGCTCCCTTGGCTCCTTTCTGCTCCCACCCAGGGGAGACCATCAAGATCGTCATCGAGGACTACGTGCAGCACCTGAGCGGGTACTTCCTGCGCCTGAAGTTCGACCCCGAGCTGCTGTTCGGGGTGCAGTTCCAGTACCGCAACCGCATCGCCGTGGAGTTCAACCACCTCTACCACTGGCACGCGCTCATGCCGGATGCCTTCGTCATCCAGGGGCAGGAGTACAGCTACCAGCAGTTCATCTACAACACCACCATGCTCATGGACTACGGCATCGAGGGCCTGGTCGAGGCCTTCTCCAAGCAGAACGCCGGACGGGTAGGCTGGCGCGCGGGGGCATTGCGGGGGGCTGGCTGCGTGCCCGGACCCGGGCACCCTGCAGACAGGCCTGCCGGGTGGGACGAGGGCACTTGGGGGCAGGACCTGGTTTCCAGACGCCCCAACGCCTCCGCGGGGCAGGACCCCAGCCCAGGCGGTGCAGCGTCCAGGGCCCCGGCAGCTCTCCGGGCAGCACCGGACGTATTGGGGGTACGGCTGTGACCCAGGCGGTGCTGGCCATTCCCAGCCTTAAGCCCCAGGGCACTTGAGAGGCCCGTGCTGGGTGCCTGGGGCAGCTGCCTGGCTCATCCTGCATCTTCTGCTGCCACCCGGCAGTCGTTCTCATGCCTTTGGGCCCCGTCTTTCCTCCTCCCCTTGCCTTTGGGAGCCCTGTCCCACACTCGCTTTGCTGCTCTCTCCGAGTGCCTAGCTCACTTCCTCTGCCTGGAAAGAAAAGGCTCCCCTCTCAGGGGTTGGTTATTGCACCACTGTGGTTGGGCACAGGTGTGCAGCTGGCTCCAAGCCCCACTGGGGCAGGCCCGTGGCCCCGGGGCACTAGCCGTCCCCAGGTCTCTGGCACGAGGCAGTGAAAAGCGCCAGGCCAAGACGTCCTATGCAGCATGCCCAGGAGCAGGGCTTAGTGGGGACAGGACCTCTTGGCATGCGCTCTCTCCCTCCTTCCTGCCCGTCAGATCGGCGGGGGACAGTCCATCAACGGCAACCTCCTGAAAGTAGCCATCGGGCTCATCAAGGAGTCCCGGCAGCTGCGGCTGCAGCCCTTCAACGAGTACCGCAAGAGGTTTGGCATGAGGCCCTACACGTCCTTCCAGGAGCTGACAGGTAGGAGCCAGCCCTGCCTGCTGTGGGGGGGGGTCCCCCGCAGCCCAGAGCGCTGCAGCCACCGCAGCGGGGCTTCGGCTCCGGGCAATTCCTCCCCAAATGCCCCTTTCACCCCGGTGCAGGAGAGGAGGAGAAGGCGGCGCAGCTGGAGGAGCTGTACGGCGACATCGACGCCCTGGAGTTCTACCCGGGGCTGCTGCTGGAGAAGCCGCAAGCCAACGCCATCTTCGGGGAGAGCATGGTGGAGATCGGGGCCCCCTTCTCCCTCAAGGGGCTGCTGGGGAACCCCATCTGCTCCCCCGAGTACTGGAAGCCCAGCACCTTCGGCGGCGCCACGGGCTTCGCGCTGGTGCAGACAGCATCGCTCGAGAAGCTGGTGTGCAACAACGTGCGACGGTGCCCGTACGTGTCCTTCCGCGTGCCGGACCCCAGCCCGGAGCCGGCTGAGCACAGCGCGGGCCAGCCCTCCACAGAGCTCTAGCAGTGCCACGTCGGGGCCCGAGGCCACGTCAGCTACCGCCGCCCGGCCAGCAAGCTCTAGTGCTCCCCGCTGGAGCCAGACCCATGCCGAGGAGGGGACAGGGGTCCTGACCCGTGTCTCTGGCGTTCTCCACGCCAGCTGTAGGGGCCGAGTGGGAGAGGCTGGGAACTGGCTTGTGGATGCGTCCGTCGCAGCTCCTGGGATGTGCCTGCACGCTACTGCTGCAACAAGTAGAAATGAGGCTGCTGTTAGGCATCGAGCATCACCTACCCTTGCAGCCCAGCCTGCCGCATGCTGTATGCTGGGCACCGTGGTGCTTTCCCTCTCGTTTCTGGGTCCCCTGCCCAGGGCCTGCTGAGTAGGTGCCTGAGGTCTCCCAGAGGAAATGAGGGACGTTTCCTGTTCTGCACCTGCGGGGATATTCCTTCCCAGAGGAGAGAGGTACGGTTACCGTAGCCCACCTGTGGCACTGCGCTGCTCACCAGCCCTTGACACTGACCCGCCCTGGGCTCTCACCCCAGCGCCTCCCCCATCTCCTTTCTGCTGTCACTTGTGTGGGTCCCATCCTGGGGCTGCCAGGCAGGTGCTGAGGCAAAGGGAGCTGGTTTGCTTGGGGTTGGTGGCTGCTCTGCACATTGTGAGAGTGTTTTGTTCCATGCCGGTAAAGGAGGCACCAAGTTCATCTCACAGCAGGTGGAAAACAGGAAACCGCCCACGTTTCCTCCAGATCTCAGGCGCCAGCTCAGCCGGTCCCGGGCAGGGGACCTAGAAGCAAGAGGGGAAACACCCTGGTGGCCAGCATACCGCACGTAGCAGGGTGGGTCAAGGGGCCGGCGATGCTCAGTAGCCCAACCGCAGCCTCTCCTCTGCCCATCCCAGGATGGGCAGGATGTGTCCCAGGGCCTATGACGGGCATGTCCAGGAGTCTGCTCCCAGCATCTCACTCTATTTGCCGCCTCTGCTATCACGCTGGGTTTCCCTGCCCCAGCCCCAGCTCCGCGGGCTGCAGGGCTTCCCAGGGTGCAGAGCCCCCAGGCAGAGCAGGGACCAGCCCTGCAACGTGCGGCCTGTCCCAGCTGCATAAAAAATTCAGTCCTGCCCTTCAGGGGACCAGGGAATCGGGGTGGGGGGACAGTAATTGAAAGCGCCAGGTGCCGATTCCAAGGTGCCTGCACTGCTACATGGCGCCGGTCTGTGCTGGAAAACCTGAGCTCCTGCAGTCACCCCGCCCACCCTGGGGGGGGTCATCCTATCTCCCCCTCTCCATTGCAATAGGCGTTATCCCACCTGGAATCAAGCTGAGTGAGAGTGTTTGCCAGCAGCCTCTTCACAGCCCCCCAGGAATGGGACTTTGCAGTATGAAAGGTAAAGCCGCAGTCTTGGAACTGGCCCCCATTTATTCTCTGAGCCAAGAACATCCCAGCACCCATCGCAGTCTGTGATGCCTCCACACCAGGGCGTCTCCCAGCATCAGACCAGGCACTGCCACTGCTTCCTTGCTGCCCGTGCCTTGGCGAGCTGTGCTGGGGCGTGGTGGACGAGACAGCAGGGAGATGCCAGGAGGGAGCATCTCAGCAGCTAGGCAGGGTGAAGGAGCAGCAGGAAGGAGAACAGGCCACGGCCAGTGGCAAGGAAGTTTTGACCCACTGCAGTCTGTGGACCCTCCAGGCCGGCAGCTGCTCCCAGCTATGCAGTTTTGTTCTCTACCCATCTGAAGCAGGCCTGTGTTGCTCTGGTCTCAGATAACTCCTGGACCCTGCGAGAGAGACAGCATTGCATCATGGAGGCCATATGGGCAGGCAACGTGCGAGCCGCTGGGGGTGCAAGGCTCAGCACCAGCATCTCGGAAGCTGCATGGCAAGGACTCACTGCTGCCCCCACTGGCGTGCACTTGTGGCAGAAGTGCTCACATACTGGGGTCCAGTGATGCAGCAGGCGGCTGTGATGCTGCCTCTGGCAGGGGTGGCTCAGAGGCATTTGATGCGGCGCCCGCAGCCGAGCACACCTCTGCTGGGCAGAGGCGGATATTGATGGTAACGGCCAGCACAGCACCGGCCTGCTCCCTGGGAGGGAGGCACTCGGACGTCTCAGGCCGGTAGAGGTGCAGAGTGGTGCAGATGTGTGGGGGAGCTGGCGAAGCTGCTGTGCCCACATCTGGTCTCCTTCCACGGGGTTCCTCAGCTGCAGCAGCGGATGTGGCTCCGCCGGGGCTGGGGCAGTGTCCCTGAGGACTGGTCTCGCTCTGCACCAACGCTTGGGAGTCCTGAAAGAGCAGCATGTGCATCAGGAGGAGCAGACAGGATGGGCACAGTGCCAGGTCTATGGCTGGGGTAACTCAGCCCCACTGCAGAGCAGGAGCAAGTAGGCAGCTGAGACCAAACTCCAGATTAGCTGCGGGTCTCGCTTAGCGCCTGCTATTGCCTCTGCCAGCATCTGAGGGCAGATCGCTGGCCAACAGGCAGCTCTCGACTGGAGCAAAATGCAGGGCCCTAGCAGGAACAGGAGCCTCTTTGCAATGAGACTGGCAGGGGCCAACTCACGGATGCCCAGCGCAGACAGGCAACGAGTGCAGGACAGGACAGGGCTGGCAGCAGGGATCTGAGCACAGCACTACTGCACAAGGGCTCAGCGAGCTGCAAGGAGCGGGCAGCCCAGTCACGGGGACAGTTCTTGTGCATGTTACCTCTGGCCGGTCCTGCGTTTCCCCCGTGGGAGCTGTGGGGCCAGGGCCTTCCAGGCTGCGGGGGGCAGGGGTCTCATCCAGGCTCAGGGTGTCGATGGCACACTCCGCTTCAAAGGCCCTGTGGGGTGAGGAGGTGTCAAGGATGGCTATGATGGGCTGGGATGTCAAGAGAAACCCGCAGCCCCTGCCCCACCTCGCCATGCAGGTAGCCCTTGGGGCTGCTGGCCGGTCACTGGGAGATGTGCACGCTCCCAACCCCCGCAGCCCAGGCCCAGGAAAGTCCTTGACGTGGCCTGGAGGCACCGGCCACTCCATCCCTACATGCTGGGCTGTCAGGGCTTTCCCACGGGGGGCCAGGACCTGAGCTGTAGCCAGCGCCCCTGCCCTGAGCCCAGCTCACCTGTTCTCATAGGCTCTGTCCACCTCCAGGTAGTTCCTCCTCCAGCTCCTGCCGCTGGAGGGTTTGGGAGAAGCTACAGAACAGAGGCAGACTTGTTTCTCCAGGGGCAGGTGGTGAGGACAGCTCGGCTGTCCTGCAAAGGCGATGGGGACCTCGACCCCCTGCTGCTCAGAGGCCCCATGTGGGTGGCCACATACCCAAGGTCAGCTGCTCCCACCCCACGGGGCAGGCCCTCCTGGGCATGCGGTCACCCACATGGACCTGCCATTGGGCTGGGTCAGAGCAAACAGGCTACAAGCCTAGGGCCTGCTCCCCTCTATTCCCAGTCCCAGCAAGAGCAGCCCCTCCACCCTCCCCTGCGGCTCCAGCTATGCCTCGGGCCGAGGGCTCACCAGTGCTGCTGCCCTTGGTGTGCTCCGTTTTCTGCCACAAGAAGTAGATGCCCATGGAAAGGAGAATCAGAGCCAGGGATGCCGAGGCTCCCACCACTACGGGGACATCGTGTTTATCCAGGCCCAGGAGCCAGCTCGTGCCAACCGGGGATGCCTGCCTGCACAGGGCCAGCAGTGAGAGGGGGCACCAAGATGTGCCAGAAGCCCAAACACACCCAGGCCCATAACAGGATGGATCTCAAGCAAGCACAATCCCCTGCCTACCGTCTCGGTGCAGCCACCTCTGGGGCCAGACGTGACAGCTTCCAATGCTGCAGGACCGAGAGAGCAGGAACAGCCCACAGGAGGCACGAAGCTGCCATTGTGATGTGGGGATTGCAGTACAGTCTGAGCCCAGGACCTTACCTTTCTGTGGGGCGCAGCCCCCAGCCAGGGGCCTCGGTTGTGCTCTCATGTCCCCCCAGGGTTGATAATTGCTGCACGCTGGGGGCAGTCCCAGAGGGTGGAGACGACATCGTGTGATGGGATCTGGCTGGGGTGTCCTTGATCCAGCTCCCCAGGGGAGACTTGGTGACCCTGGCCGGCACCCAAACCACGCTGCCTTGGGGGGCTGAGATGCCACATTCCCGAGCATCCTGCTCCAGGACCGGCGTCAGGGTGGAGACCTCTGCTGTGGGCAGGAGCCTCCTGGCAGGGGAGGAGCTCAAGGCTGGAGACAGAGAAGCGCTGCTTGATTTGATGCCAGTGGGACTGTCCAGGACCCTGCAGAGCCAGAGCTCTGGGCAAGCCCCAGATGAAAGACTTCACCAAGCCAGGCCAACGCACAGCTCAGAGGGGCTGCCAGGAGTGCAGAGCCCTGGACAGCAGCAGCAGAGACCTAGTCTGGGGGGACCTTGGGAGGGGCTGTGGAAACCTTGCACCGGGACTCACTAGGACATGCAGGGCAGCCACTAGTGTTAGGGTCAGAACAAGCCAGGTGCTTCCGTGCTCTGTGCCCATGGCTGGAGAACTCCAGAGGTATCAGGACTCGACAGTGATTCCTGGGGCGCCACCTTCTCCCCGGACCCGCCAGCACCAGCATCCCGGCCCAGGCCGACTGAACCCTGCAGCACCGCTGGGGCCTGCTTGGAAGATCTGGACTCGTGCTTACCTGGCTCTGCATGGCTGCAGCAGAGCTGTGGGATGCTGGAGAGAAGCATGCAGAGCACCAGTTCCTTCATTCTTCTCACCCAGTGCTCACGGCTCTGGAGAAGCTGCTCAGGTCATGGCCACCTGGGAGGAGCAGAAACGGAGGGTAGAGATGGACACAGAGGGTGGAGACCCAGCCCCTGCCCTGATCCCAGCCCTGCCCCTTTCTTGGAGATGCTCCCCTCCAACATCAGACCCTGCCACCTGGAAGAAGGGTTAGCATGCAATGGTGCTGCACCCAGATGCCATGCTACAGAGCCCTACCATCGTCCCACCCAGAGCCAGGTCCTGGCTTTACCCTCCCCACACAGAGATGTCTCCTTTGTCAGGGAAGTGGGGCATGGGCCAAGTACTTGCACCATCTGCAGCCAGCCATCACCCTCAGGTCCCTGTTCAGTCTGCCCTTGGTGCAGCCTTAAAGAGCATCTAACCCCTTCTCTGCCTGTGTGTGGGGGAGGCTGGAGTCCATGTCCTTTCCATTTCTCCTCTATGAACCAGAGACCTGGGGGGCCATGAACCTGCTGCCGCTAGCCTCAGACCCCCTCATGGTCTCTAGAGAGCACAAGGACCCCTGGGCTGAGGGACCTGCTGAGCGATGCCTCACAGAGCACGGGGCAGGAGGAGGATTATCGAGCGCACGATCAATTATTCCAATTTCTAGGAAGAAAGTGGGAGCTTAAAAGGACACAAGCAACCGACAGGGACTTGTTTCCCTGCAAACAGCTCACCAGGTTAAACTGCCAGGGCACAAGTGACTCATTCACCTGTTGGCAGCTGGGTTTCACCCATCCCCTTCCTGCTCCCAGAGAACAAAGCCCCAACCTGGCCCTTCTCCTCCCAGCGTGGCTGCCTGCTGCCTCTGACCCCTGTCTCCGCAGCAAGGCCCCTAGAGCCATGGCCAGGGAAGCAGAAAGGATGGTTAAATGCCAGTTTCCCTTTCCCCGACTGTGCGGCTTGTTACATTTCTGCACTCCAGCAGGCTAAGGGCAGCAAAACTCACCGGCTCAGTCTGACTCACTCTCCCCGGTTTCACTACCTTGCTCCTGGGCACTGGTGCCTGTTTGCTTGGATTTTCAACAAAACACTGCTTTCGCTGTTTTGCCAAAAAAAAAAAAAAGGGGCCAAAACCCCAGACAATTGAACTTTCCATCCATGGTCACTTTTTTCCCTAATAAAGTTTCTATCTGGGGCCTAAACATTCTTTAATTTCTTGTTCTTTGGAGTCCTGTCCTGCCCTCACACCTGGTGCTGGGTTTGGTGATTGTTCTGCCTTGAAGTTGGATTCTCTCTAGACCACTCTGGGGTCTCACATCTTTCTTTCACCCATCAGCCATTTGGGTATTTCAGTGTGGGCTTGGATCCTGATAGGCAAGTTCTGCTCCCAGAGCTCAGTCACTCCATCAGATCTAGAATAACTCGGGTGATTTCACTGTGGTGTAACTGGGTGCAGAATTAAGCCTACCTGTAAAGGCTCCGTGTTTCCTGGCTGATCTCACCCGGGATATTTTGCTTTCCCAGGAAAAGCACTCACAGCAGGCACTCAGATCTTACCTGGCAAGAGTTCTCTCAAATTCCAGTGAGTGTCCTTCTGAAAGGGACAGGTCAGGCACACAGTAGAGGGCTTCAGTTTAATGCCAGCCTCTTCAAGAGCTGAAGTATACAGAGAATAAAGCAGGCTGAGAAGATCCACAGCTCAGTGCAAGCTCATGTTTTCCCTGCTGAAGCAAGGAGGAGGTCTAACCTTCAACTGATGTCGGGGGGATTTCATGGGAGCTGGCATAAGGCTGGGCTCAGGCTTACCACCTTACTCTCCAAATGTCTTGAAACATAGGGAAACCTTGCCATCAGGATCCTGTGTTTGCTTGGCAAACAAGCCAAGCAATGGAAAGGGACAGGATGACATGCAGGGCCCTGACAGGGACAGATGGAGGCAGGCAGCATGCAGCCAGGACATGCAAAGTGAGAACAGCATGGGGCAGAGAGAGAAAGACACACTTCTTGTTTTTAAAGTAATGCAAGTGGGAAACAAGATAACAGCAGAGATGACCCTGCGGGGCTGGTGTCCAGACAAACCCTCGCACGTGCTCGAGAAAGGCGGTGCCAGGACCAGACAAGGCAGGCATTCCCAGTGGCTGTTGGGCTCAGGCTCAGCTGGGGGCATGTCCTTTGCTGAGCAGCAATGGTTGGGGGGGGAGACTGGGCAATTGAGTGGCTTTTCCACCATGCCTGGCCTCCACTGCCTGCCAGAAAGCTGAGCTAAGTTCCAGCAAGGGGCAGAGAACAAAGGGTTGGAAACCACATCGATCTTTCTTGCATAAAAGTGTTTGAACCAGAGCCTGCCCCAGCACCCCTCACAAACCCTGCCGAAGATGCAGAGCTCACTAGGGCAGATTCTTCCTGGCCACAGCAACAGACCAAAAATGCCAGACATTCAGGGTCTGCAGCTACACATTTTCTCTCTCATTTGCTTGAGAGAAGGATCAAGTACAACCAGAGGTAGGACACAGTTGGTTGCAAAAGAAAGGATTTGATGAGGCACCAAGGTTGCTAACATTTGCACCTGCCTACAGCTTCCTCCTGCCCTCCCTGTGAGAAGTACACAACATGCAGCTGGCCTTACCCTTCCCTCTGCATCCATTTGCTGCTGCCTTTCAGAGATAGAGACCAGCAGAGACACATCCAAACATTTTAAGCCAGTAAATACCAACAGTCCTTATTTTGCAGGGATAGGCACTGCCTTTTTTGAGTCCTCCGCTGAAAAGGCTCTTGCAGTGCCAGTGAATCACAACAGAGTTAAGAAGGTCCAGCTGGGTTTGGCACAGCTGAAACACATTTTGACCACTTAGACAAATCTGTACACTGGTTAGGAAAGATGCTCCCCTGCTAACCACCTACTTCATCGCTTTGCAAAAGGCAAGGCTGAGATTCTAAGTCTTTTCTTCCAAATGCTGAGCCCTTCCTGCAGGAGAACAGCCCTCAGCACTCAGTCATGCTGGACTCCTCTGACCTTAGGAAACGTGGCTAGGATCCCTCATAAGATGCAGCAGGATGGCTGGCCCCTCTGCTGCCCGCATGGGGAAGCAAGCTCCCATGGGGAAGATGCAAGCTGCATGCTGGTACCTGTCCCATGTCACAGCTGGTGCTGCCTGGGTGTGCTCCCTCTTGCTGCTTGATGCCCAAGACCCATGTTAACCAGCTGCTGGACCCCTCTGCGGAAAGATGCTGTTGGGACTGCGGACAGCTGCCTCTTCAGCCCAACTCTCCCACTGCTCACCGGCACACACAATCCTCTTCAGGAGATGCACAGCCAGCTGTCGCTTAACTACCAGGATGATCAAACCAGAACATTAACTCTTTCCTCCCTTCAGCTCCTGGTCACTTCCAAGCAGTCTAGAGTAACGCTTCTCCACCCCACACTAGTCGTAGCGAAGCACTGGGGCAGAATTCCCAAAGACACATAAAAAACCCCTCCAGCAGCTGACTGCTGACATGGTCCTCTGCAGTGCCCCTTTGCTGCAAACCCTTCACAGGTATTAATGGCACTTTCCCATAGTGCATCCATATGAGGCAGGTGAGCGATTGTCTTTGGGGGAATGTTTGTGACAAAACTCACCACTGCTGTTTTGCCAACATGTTCTTGGGCCTGTGTTTCTGTCAAGGTTCATGTGCACACGATGTTGATACCCAGCACAGAGGAGGCCGGCTGCCTGCTGGCCAAGGTGAGCCCCATTGCATGTTGCACACTGAGCTGTCCTGGCAGCATGGTTCTGACGTGCGTTTGCTGGCAGGTGTGAAGGCACGTGCCCTTTTTCTTCATGAAGATGAGGCCTGGGGGTGGGGGGGGTGGGGGGCAGGTTTGGAAAAAAGAAACAAGCATTCAGTAGAGCCCAGAGTGCTACAGAGAATCTATGGTGAAAGCTTCCCCACCACAATCGGGAGCAGGCCACAGCCCACAGCCCTTCCTACTGGGTGCTCAGCGTCGACCCGGCCAGCTCTCAGGGCACAGGGGAGCTCACCACCACTCACAACCTCTCACTCCTCCTTCCCTCATGCTTATTACAAGCCTTCATATCACAACTAACTGGATGAGAAACTCCTTGGGTCTTTGTCTTGCTATTGGCACCGTGAAGCGCCTCATGTACACTTGAGCGCTTTAAATGAATAACTTGGGGTCCTCACACCACAGGCCTTCATCTCACAGGGTGGCAGGAGATGGGTTTGATCTTAATACAACTTCACTGCCCCTGGAAAGGGAGCACATCTGAAATGCACATTTCAAAGGTATTCAAATAGTGTTGATCCCCTGCCTCCCAAGCTGGGTTTTATTATGATGCTAATGTGCATGCTGTCTGCACTGCAGACTTTACAGTATCTCAGCTGGAATATCAAATATAGCCACTTTGATTTTTCTCCCCTCTTAAAAGTAATGGTACCAATGCTCAGTAGTTTAATTTCATGCAACTTTTATGATCTCCATCTGCAATTCTGAGATGCAGGGAAACATCCCAACTTGGAAACACTTAAAGCCCTGTTTTCCACTAATTTGTTTCCTCAAATGAGCTACAGTTTGCACAAGGTCCCATTTTTAATGATAAATGATTTATTTTCCTGCTTGTGCAACTTGTGCAAAAACAGAGCTCAAGCAGATCTCTCAAATCCCTGGGTTTTCCTCTATCATCCACAGGTAGGATACGCCTACTGGTGAGATGCCACAAGTGTGACACAAAGTACAATATAAATCCATCCCAACCCACTGCACTATACGAGATTAAATATTCAGAATCCAAATGAGTTATCATAATAAATTAATCCACTTTTCCCATCAAATGATTTAAAAACAGATAAAAGTAAGACAGGGAATGAGGGAGGAAGTTAAATGGTGGTATAAGACAGATTCATTACATCAGGGACAGAAGTGATTCAATTACAATATTAAGTACATGGAATACACACCCCTTATATGTCCACCTAGACTGGCTACCATGTGTACCAGTAGTGCAGCCGGCCTGCAACCAGGTAAAAAAACCCCTTTGCATCATCACATATTATGTTTATGCCATCTATTTCACACTGTTGTAGAAGGATTTTGAATGTTGTGACTTTTGAGTTTGTAACCCCACACTAGTTGCTGTCCATGACACTGCAAGGCCACAGGACCAGAAAGAGAAAAACCAACTATTGTCTTTAAGAAGCTCTCAGGTTTAAAAATAGCTTTTCTATAAATCACGATGCTGCAATCTAATGTGTAAGTGCCCTCAGCACAGCACTGACAAAATCCAAGAGAGCAACATTTCACTGTAAAAACACAACACTTTAAAAAATGAAAACCCTCAACACACAAGAAGTGCTGCTAGTGGGAAGCAATCAGCTCTCACAATACAAAGCAACAGCACTTGCGACAACAAGCTAAGGAACAAATGGACTTGACCAGTGCTGGAGGGTTTTCCTTCTTTTGCACAGAGCGGGACCCGCGCTGTGTTCAAGGGAAGACAGGAACTTTTAAACCCGTGTTGCCAGGCAACCGAGAGCCACAGGGATGGTATTAAAAGGGTTTTTGCCACTTCCAGCAAGAGATGGAAAAAATAATTGTTGAAGCCTCCATGGAGCCTGTTTTATTATTTTGCTCCTTTAGTGAAGCCTACCAATGCTCCATGCCATGCTGAGCTCCCCCAAAAAAGCTGTTACTAGAGTAAAACCCAAATGGTTATGACATACTGTAACTAGCCTCCCCCCACCCCAAGATCCCAGGTCGGATCTAGACACCACCGTTCGAAGTGTACGAGAGGATCCTAGGCACGTATGTGTATGTTTATGTGTTTCACATTGTGAGAGTTGGTTTAGTTGACTGCGGAGAGAAAGATTTTCCACTAAAAAACCTTTCAGTCACTTGAGAGGCCATGTGCTGCCTTTTTTAGCACATGGTACAGTCTCACAGGTGATAAAGGGTAACCACCTGGGTGCAATGCAGTATAGAATAGGGAATGTTTTAATTATAAGGTGTGAGAGATGGACTGCCACCTCTTACTACGCTATACTCAGCAAGTGGCATAGAGCAGACTTCTCACTTCCTGTACTCTCCCTCTACAGTCAAGTTACCAACTTCTAAGTGATCAGGTGTTCTGGGAAAGCTTCCTTGTATTTCCATGCTGATAGTCATTTTAAAAGGTTTTCTCTTGAAAATGTGCTGGGTCAATGCTGGCACCTCATAAAAAGGCATGAAGAAAGCCCTGCTAAGCTGAGCCCACTTACCTGCTGCTGCTGACACAGCAGCCACCACTGAAGTGTGTGCCTAGCCACATGCTTCTGCTGGCTCCAATGCAGCAGCTGTGCCAGCAGGCACAAAGTGCATCTTGGGAAGCCACCAGCTGTATCTAGACAGTGCAGGAGCATTTACGTGCGCTTCTGCTGGCATCTGGACAATAGTGGAAGCCTTTTTTGATCGAGCAGAGGTGGAAGAGCTGTCAGCACAAAGGGAGGTCCTGCCTCTGCAGTGGAGCTGGGAGCGGACATGCACTCCAAGTGCTGCCCGCAGGGCACAGCAGTGCAGATGTGACTCTTGGCTTTGTACAGAGTAAGGGAAGCCACAGGAATGGGTCTATTTTTCTCATGGGACAGGAGAGCCTCTACTAGGCCACTGAGAGCTCCAAGTGCAGAGGATTCCTTTGCAGTCTATTTATGTGCATCCCTTGTAAATCCAGGGACGCTTCTTGGTCATTAACATTCGAATCATCTTGCAGTGTCTCAGCCCTGGGTAAAGCTGATCTCCCAGAGCCTATCAAGCTTGGGCTTTGTATCAGCACCAATAGGCTTTCCGGACATTTATACAGAACAAAGCACATGTCCAGCAGCAGGGTCAAGAAGACTGGCCATGCAAACGGGAGCTCACTGAGCACATCAGGATATCACATGTAAAAACTTCTCTTCACGTGCACATGACTCAATGGCATTTTTACCAGGTATAAGGCAGGTTTTAGTTCACCCTTTATTGAATTAATTTAAGAAAATGTTAAGGATTCTTTACATTATGCTAACAAAGGAGTTTAAACAAAATACTAATGGGCAAAAAGCCAAAGTGCAAAAGGAGACACACAGGCAGGGAGGAATGAACATCTTACAGCACAAGGACACCCAGCTATACAGCCCTAGCTTACTGGCCCTTTGGGAAGCTTATTTCAGTCTATCTCCAGATCACTGTCCTCACTGAAACAGGCAGATGGGTTCTGAATGGAGGTCAGCAGCACCACATCCTTTTCTGGGAGCAGACCACATTCCTGCAGAAAAGCTTCCAGGTCCACAGCAAAAAAATCATCTCCAAGCTGGTCAGTGATTCGCACAAAGTTGCCAATTAGCTCGCCTCCCTTATAGATCAGCAGAGCAGGCAGAGCACTGCTGGTAAAGCGAGTGCTAGCACCAATGAGGGAACTCTTTACTCGGCAGAATTTGACCATTGGGTATTCAGCAGCAAGACAGATCATGCAGCCATTGAGGGATTCAGAGCCAGGGATGTCATCTTCATAAATATGGATCATGACCAGCGTGCTCTTGTGTTCCTTATCAACAGTGTCCAAAAACCCTTCCCCAGTGGTGATGTCAAACACCTGCTTGAACTGCTGCCCGCTGTACAACTGTTGCCTCATCTCCTCCATTCGCTGCTTCCTGTACTGCTGTAAAAATTCCTCATCGTCTTGAGCATCGTGAACCATGTTATACTCTTGTAAAGTCATCTACAAGACATACAAAAAAAGTGTCACAAAGAGGCCAGAAAGAATCCACACTCTTGTACACATTACATTTAATCAACATGTCAATCAGGGTGGCTAGTGGGCCTACAGCAGTACTCACCTTTAATAACATCTGAGGGTGGGCCATGGAGGCCAGAGCCCCCTGCTATTCTACTGTCCATTCTCACATCGGGACTGTAGAGGCCAATGATTACAACAGGTTCCTGTTTTATTCCATTAGCTGTGGCTATTAGTGGAAGCTCCTGGTAAGCTGCTAATGCAGCCTCTGAATGGCAAGTCATTTGGGTGCTGTGCCTGGGGACTGTCAGACACCCGGTTTGTTTTTCTACCGTCTTTTTCATTATCCCTTCAAATTCCTTCTAGAAGCTTTTCATGGTTTTTTCTATAGCAGATGTATAATACCTTTGACAAAAAATGTATTTTCCTGGTTTGCCTATGGATTTGGGATTAAGGGGGTTTTATGGGTCTCATCTTTCCATGCCTGTGCCTTTGCTGCATTAGGAATGTTTGCAATTATGTTAGGTGTAGGAACACAATTTGACATAGCTAATTTGATCATGCAGCAGAGTCAGAAAGTGGAAAATATCTATCAGCAAATGGGAACTGATTCAAAGAAACAACAGTTGTCTAAAATTCAGAAAATTCCCACCCCATTATAATCCTAAGGTAAAACTAACTTTTGGCCCTGATCGTGACCAGTTTTAACTAATATAACATGCTACACTGGCTTACAACAACATCAGCCTGTGCCATTTTTAGAATTTCAATTATACTCATAGGCACTCAAAACTGTATTTAAATGATGATCACCTCAACTGTCCATAACAGTGGAGAATTAAGTTAATTTTTTAACATACGTTTATTGCACAATTCAGTCAACTAGGACTCCTGAACTAATTAATTTTACAACAAAATTAGTTTGTAGACAGAGGGTGTGTCTACATGAGATGCTAACTGAATAGTAGTAATAACACTGCAGCAGCATGCCGGTCAAAAACTGTGTTAATAAGCTACTGCACGGTGTGATTAGGCAACTGTGCAGTATCTGTCACAGAAAAACTGTGCAGTAGCTGTACTTATGGTGCATTTAGTTAAAACTTCATTAAGGAAGTACTAAACTAAATGTGCATAACTACTGCACATTAATGTGAACGTGTAGACATGCCCAGAGTAGCTAAAGTTGCACTATGGCCTTTTTCACTGTTTCTCAAGTTTGCCATTATTTAATACAATACATGCATGGTCGCTGAGGAAGTAACAGGCAGCACCTGGCACAGACCCACCCCAACAGTGTTCCTGGACACGTCACTTGTTCTTAACAGGAACATGAACAGCCTTAAAATACTGCACAAACTTTAAATAACTGGGATTTAGATCTCATCTTCCTCTGTCTTTAGTTTTCCTGTCTGAGAGAAGGCAATAATTCATACCAAACTCACAAGGATGGTTCATGAAGTCATGATTTTGGCGAGCGGTTGGAAAAATAAAAGGGCTAACCATTTGTCTCCTAACTCCTGTGTGGCTCATGTTACCTTTCCATTGAGTTTTTCCTGAAGCTCTCTCTGTTTCTGTTTATTCTCATCATCATCTAAATGAGATCTACAGGTCATGGACAACTTCTTTATAAGTCTTTCCACTTCTCGGCGTTGCTCCTCTCGTTGTTCTGTCTCTAGCTGTTTGAATCTTCGCCAATCATTAATGACGCCTTTTGGACCTGAAGGTAAAATGCAAAGCATTTCAATGTACTGTACAGATCACAGCCAAATTACAGCTCATGTTGGAGGTTTATTGTATACTGCCTGATATGCTGCAACAAAGCACAGGAATGGGCGAAAGTAACTGATCATCCTGATGTCCCTAAGAAAATCATATAGCTACTCTTGGTGTTTTCCTCCTGGTATAACACAGACTTTGTACACAATTTACCCATCTCAAAAATACATTATACAGACTAATACCCACGCTCCTTGAAGCATTACCACCAAGGCTCAAAGGTATCCTCCTTTGGTTAGCATGGAAATGTTTCCTCTTCCCAAGTACAGAAGTGCCAGAAAAAGGCTAATTGACTAAAGCCGCATATGCCCCTGAACAAAGCAGACATTGTCAGTGATGGATTACATCTTGCTACTAAGTGGCTGCTGGGCCCTGGGGGAAACTGCTATTTATGGTTCTATCTAGAGCTGTCCCAGTTATAAATACTGATTCCTGCCCTTCAGTAAAGGATGGGAACATGTACAGGAGAATAAAACTTAGTCTGTCCTAGAGAAGCAAGCAAATATAGGGTGCCAGCCATTCTGATGCCAAGTGGCTGGCTTACACTACTCTATTTGACAGATACCCGAACTATCATGCCTGTCTCACTTGGGCAGAACCTAACTGGCTTTGCTTACAAAGCTGTTGTTTGTCAGGAGCTGCAAGAGTCTTCAGGCAGGAAACCAAAGGGAAAAATAAAGCACTTGCTATGAAATGACAACTATAAATAATCCGTAACTAACGCACAAGAGGAAGGAAGGAAATCTAGACAAACTCAATGCATCTGCAAATAAAACCAACGTTTATAGCTTTACGTGGTGATACCTGTGTTAATGACACTGCCATCGCCAGTTAGCTCCATTTCCCCACTGACAGGATCATGAAGGGTGCTCTCGTCTTTATCTTCTTTCTCGCTGTCTTCATCCTCTCCCTCACTACTGCTGTAGTAATACTGGAGTTTCTCTCCCAGCAATTTGTCATCCAAAGTAGTCATTGTGCTCTAAAAGATGGATACGTCAACATCAACACCTCTCTCTGTCCAACACATACAGCAGTACCCAAAACAGCCTCAACTTACAACAGTGGCCCTATGTTCCCCACAAAGAAAAAAGATGAATGCAGCTCATGGACCATCCGCAACTAAGTTATGTTACAGACGGCCCCTTTTTTTGTGAATCTGCTTATCATCTTTTCAGGTGTGTTTAATAAACCAACTCCTACCCCTGCCTAAAAAAACAACCTTTTTGTTTTCAGGCTACACTGAGAAGTTCTTCACAATGAAGCTGCTTCTGTACTGAATAAAGTATACCATAAAACTAACTTTTTTTTTTTTAAATTAAGGTTATTACTTTACTTCACCTTGGCCCCCTAGAACAGACTCGGATTCTAGAACTGGTCCAGTTACATGTTACATGTTTTTCTTTTTGTTCGCTTTCTGAGTGTTTGTGCAACAATCAACCTCACAGCCACGGCTGATTCTGATCCGAATAGTAACTGAATGGCAATATTCCCATTTTATGAGATAGCCAAACATGCATATTCAGTGAACAAGTTCACAGTTTAGACTACTCTAAAAAAAAAATGTGAAAATAGCGATTTGTTTCCTTGCCAAAAAATCAGCCGTGCAAAGACGGAGAACGATTGCATGGTCTCCAATCCCAGCCAGGGCAGGGAGCTGATTTCGGCCTGGGCTCAGCTTTAAAAAAAATCAGTGACTAAACCTGGAAAATTGGGCTATGCAGCGTCCAGAATGGAAAAGAAATGCTGCGCATCTCTGGGAAAACCTGACACATCCAGAAAAACAAAAATTAAAAGCTATTTCTAAGCAGATGAAGTCAGTCAGCTTTTTAATTTTATGGGACGCCTCTCTTGAACACGTTCAGATGTGTAACAGGAGCAGTGAGCAATGGGCTCGGGCTGCAGCGCGGAACGTTGAGGCTGGGCCTCAGGGAAGGGATCGCTGGGCCACCTCCGTCCGCGGAGGTGTTTTAGGCCCAAAGGAAGCCGTTGGGACGGGTCCTGGGGCTGGGCTGGAGGTGACCCCCCACCCCTCCGCCTTGCGGAAGGACCCGGGGGTGAGGAGCAGGCCCGGACTCCCCCCCCGCCCCGGTACCTCAGCGCGCCCGAACCACCTCCGGCCCCGCCCGACGCCGACTGGTGCCGCAAAGCACGGCGGGAAGGGGGACGGTGCCACCCCGCGCGCGCAAGGGAGCACAGTAGCTCCCCCCTTGCGAAGTGGTACAGGCCAGCGGGCGCTACCACTTCCTACAACGCGGAGGCGATGGCTCCCCCCCACGCAGGAATGGATCGGGCCGCGCATGCCCAGGCGGAAGCTGTCACGTGCTGGGTCCCGTCCCTTGCCTGTAGGGCGCAAGGAAGAGGAGGAGAGGGGGAAGAGTTGTTGAAAGGGGACTATGCCAGGCTGGGGGGAAAAGGAAAACCACTTTCTTGTGTCTGTTTTTAAGCTACCTCTTTCACGGTGTGACCCCTGGTTCTGGTGGGCTGAGAGGTGTGCAGGGACCGTGCACACTCCAACTGTGCAGGCATTGTGGATTTGGGGGAGGGTGCTTTCCGCTTGGTTTGTCATTCCCTCCGTTATAACCCCTACTAGAAAGCAAAGAGCGAGTGTAGAGGGTCAAGTTTTAGGGTGGAGAGCAGTGAACGGCATGTGCTGGGCCCGGTGCTGTCCGAGGTAGTCAAGCAGAGGCACACACGCTTCAGGTGGACAAATAGTTTTTATTTTGTGCATGCAAATACAGGTCAAGTACTGCAAACTCCTGCCATTGAGTTTCTCTCGACACTGAAAACCATGATGCTCTACTTGTGAGCAGCCAAAGCTAACACCTCCTCACTTCAGTGCTACAGCAAACACACACAACTCACTCTGCTAGTCAGCACCGTCACAAAGCCCCCCCCTCCCCCTTTCCCACCCCCCTTACAGACCCTGCGGTCTAGCTTCCCCGCTGAATCCTATTCCTATCACACAAAGGGAAACATTACCATTTGGAAATTCAAACCTGAAGGAAATGGAATAGAATTTATTCCCCCCCATATATCCCCATTTCATTTTACAGATTTTAAATTATAGTTTTAAATAGAAGCTGAGAATGCGCCATAAAAATGAGCATTAAATCCATCGTAGCGATGGTGCCTGCTTTATACATGATGGGTGTACACCATCGTTTATTTCATTTACATTTCAATCGAACAATAGATTTGCAAAGAAAATGTCTAATACAGACGTAAAAATATTCACACTAGAGCTTCACAATCGGTTGTACAATTGACAAACAGGCCTCTTTTCCCAAACTTTCCAGCTAAGCAAATTTATAAAATGTAATCAATGCAACAAGAAAAAAAATAACATTTTTCTTTAACTTCCAGGGAAAAGAATATGCAGTAAACAGTATAAATGCAGACAGCAGATGCTGCAAGCTAACCACAATACTTCTGAGTGGCTGTACAGTGGGTATGTGCAGTACAAATAAAAGCCACATGTGTTGTATCACAACTACAGTATAATGTACTTGTTTGCCCAGCTAAGAAAATGCATGCATTTTCATGCCTCGGATTAACTGAGACCTATTCTGGATAAATTGATGGGATATGTGCAAATGACCTTGGCTTTTGGCAGTAATAAATGCAGCCAGGCTCTGTATAATTTCAAACTCTGTTAAACATGAACTGCTGATGAAGAGCTTCAGGGATAATCTTCCTTGAATAAAAAGTTGTCGCTCAAGTATTGGGAATGTTGATCTTTTTTGCTTTATTTAGTTTTGTCATTGACACCTGGGGGTCACAAGTTCTCAGTGCATTCCCTTGCCAGCAAAAAGATGCACAGTGACCACTAGCGTCAAGGAGACAGCTGTCCATTTATACTGGAAAAAAGTGGGTCCTTTCAAGAGCACATGGATTGTGCTCTGCTCGCAGAAGAGGTCCCTACATTAGAGAGATTTCCTAACAAAAAGGTTGAAACTAAACTATAAGTAATGGACTTTATGTACTGTATATCAATTTCTCATTTGGTTATGCTCCCAAATAGAATGTTTTATTTATTTTGTATCAGATTTGTAATGATGAAAAATATCTGTTCACAAACATGATCAAGATGCTGCTGTGTATAAGGGTTATTTACAGCAGTGGTTAGAATTTAACAATTTGTACTTTTACAAGAAAAACAGGCGCTACTGGACTGTTCTGGGTTTTGATAAAAGATTTTTAAACATTCCTTCCCAGCTCTTTCTGACCATTGTGTGTTATTTATTTTGTACCTCACTAAGCCCAGTGCACTAACACACAAGAACAGCATTCAGCTCTTGAGCATAAGATTAAATTAAAACTTCAAGTCTGTTAACAAAGCACTAAATTTTTTGAATTAGATTTATATAAAGAGCAACTGAGAGCTTATTTAACACAATCAGCTGTGTACAACTGCTTTCCTTATCCTGTGTCATACTTTAGTGCCACTATATATAACCTATCAAGAACCAATGCCAGTTTGCTTTGCAAAGAGTCTAACCTTTCCTTTGAAGGGTCTAGTATACATTCTAAAATGCAAAATCTGCATGAACACTAAGATTAAATTCCTTGTTACCCGATTACAGGAACAAAATTTCAGCAGCAGAGCAATCAGTCTGCTATAATCTATTTTCTTAAGAATGTACAGCTTATTACTTTCTCACACAACCATGACATATTGACACTAGCATTAATCTTTAATTTAAGATCCATGTGGAAAATTAGGCAAAACAAGGAATGAATCCAGGTTGTGAGGCAACACAATTGAACTTAGTTATTGATACAATTTCTGTATCCCTGGCATGTGAAATCCCTGCTGTACCTCTACAGGAAAAAAAGATGCTTGTCTGAGCAATGCAAAAAAGCCACTCTCTTCTCCCCAGTCTTCTATGGGCCTTTTTCTGACAGCATAATAAATTAGGCCAAAAAAATAAATGGGAGATGCTATGGCCACACATGAAGATTAGTCACTATTTTCATGTCAGAAAATTAGCCCTTCCATTGCCCAAAGGCACCTGATTTGCAACAATACCTATAAACACATACTAGTTTGTGTGGGGTCAAGGGATGAAACTTTACCAAAAACGGAAAGCCAAAACTAGATTCCCAACCGTAGCTTCTTTGGGTCATGGCACTGGAAGGCAGTTTCATGGCAAGGTCACATAAGCAGTGTTAAAATTGTATGACAATGTTGGCACGCTATTAAAAACCCCACACAATTCTGTCTGCCATTCCAGATATCAAAGATTCAACACAAACTAGCCTCAGCCCAGAACTGACTTCTTTTCATATGAAGTATGTGGTCTTTCTAGAAAGCTACTGTATCATGGGACCTCCTGCTGCAGACAAGCCTATATAAATATAGTTGTTCTTAAGACATGCCAATAAGGTTGGCAAGAATATGTTAGACTGATGTAATTTTACTGGACAAACAGACAAATGTGTGTAAGCAGCTTATCCCAATCCCCCTCCAGCAGAGCACAACCAAGTTTTAAAAGTTGCAATTTTAAAATTAAAAAGTTAAGGTAAATACACAAGATCAATTTATGTAGTATATATTCACCCTCAGATCATGCTGAAGATGTTCTGTGGAGTTCTGGTGCACAGAGGGCTCTTTCCCTGAGGGCGAATAAGGACTTCTCAAACCTTTATAGTTTCTCTATTTTTGTAACAAAATAGCAATTTAAAATTTAAAAATCTTTTTAAAAAAATTACATCACCTTCAACATGGAAGATCTCACTGTTTAAATATCCATGAAATAGACATACTGGTTTGCATATCTTTTTTTTTTTTTTTTGGAATTACATACAGCAAATAAAAGTATTTTGGAAGCGTTTAAAAAGTAATAAAAATTCATATTTACAGAATGGTTTTGATATAAAATATACAACAATCATATTCATGTCTAACATTCTATGTTAATTTGCAACATCAACAGGAAATAAGTTAAGGTGACAAAGATGGTCTTATTCTCATGCCTAATCATCTCAAGTTGCAAAGTGAAACAAAGTATCAGTCTCAGTAGAGCTGAGGTGGCACTGGCTATCGGGAAGATACAATAATAGCCTAAGGAAATTAAGAAAAGGCTACTTCACCATTATTTCTACAAACATCTCTTTACATTTAGTATTAAATAAATGTGTAAGATCTTCCATACTGATACCAGAATATCAAAACTAACCCTTGGGTTTTCAGGTATATTTACAACATAATTATTTCATGGACATGTTCATTAAGAGAGATATCTAACACCAATATTTACGTAGTCTAATCAACAACCCTCAGGGAAATGCTAACCCCCACCCCCCAGAAACGTGCACAAAACAGTTATCAAAATGTTATCTGACACATATCTGTGATTTTTGTAAAATAACAACTCAGACGACCAGTAACATGATCCTCTTTAAGCATTTTGCTAGCAGGAAAAGCCCTTACGTACAGTACACCTGGTGAAAAGTCAGCTTGGCTTAAAATATTCCAGTACAATTTTCAGAGTAAACAACTTCACAGAAGTTAATAAAAAACATAAAAAAATGTAAAACTTGTCAGAAAGAAATAGACGAGTACAAACAATAGGATATTAATCACTAGAAGAGAGGGTCTTGCTTTCATTTCTAAAAGGGTGACTGAATTTTTAAATGTCAGAGAAGAAATTATGCCCAGAGCTCTAGGTTGTCTGTGTTTATGAATATCTATATTAGTTGACATAATAGGATTTTCAGTCACATCTTAGCAGGGCACAAATTCATGTATTTTTCAGTATTTCTGAAGGTCAGATAATGCTATACTATTTTATTTTCAAGGCCTTTTGAAAATAAATGGATAATGAACAAGCAAAATTAAACCTGAATAAAAAGTTATGATTAACAGTATTTAAAAAGACAATGTAATGAGTTTCTAAAACCTCACTATTTAGTTTAAATAAAAAAAAAATAGCAATACCATCTTGTTAGTCAGTGCAAACACTACGTACAGGGTTTTCACAGGAAAGCCAAGAGCACCTGATACTTTTTCCATGTCATCTGGATTCTGTAAAAGCAGGTGAAGGATTACATTTAAAAAACAAAACAAAATTAAACAAAACCTACACTGTCAAATTAGTGCATAATCTGTCAATATGGTTAAAAAGAGTTCTGCATATAATTTGGAGAAATCAATACCTAGTACATTAGCTGAAGGACTTAGGCACTTGGTTTACTTATATTTATCTTTACTTGGACAAGTAGCCTGTGTATAAATATCAACACTACTAAAAGCGGAAATGAGAAAACACAAACAGTAAGAAATAAAAAGCTGCAACAGAGCACTGCATCACAGTCCTGCATATAATGCAGTAGTGCAAAGCTAAAGTGTGTTAACCCTATAAAAATCTAGATTACAAATCCCTATTTCTCACTCTTCAAGCAGGAAACAATATTCCATGCAAAGTTCCACACCTCAAGAAAAAGCAGCTGCAACAAGATGCAAGTTCCTCTTTCATAAAACAAAACAGAGACAAATAAGTTAGTTTTACTTTCACTAGATGTATCACTGTAGGATCCTGCTAGTTTAAATAACTGAGTTGTTAATTTTCTACATAAGCCATTTTAAACAAGAATGGCTCAGTTACTGCACCAGATTGCTACAAACTCATAAAAAGCTGCTTTAAGCTTAAGTAAAACAATGTCCAGATTCCATTCATTTGTGGAAAGTGAACGCCTTATCCTAGTAAAGTAAGTTTATTTTTCAGAATGCTAATGCGAGAGGGGCTTGAAGTATCAAAGAGTCCACAGGAAATGGATGACCCCAATATTATTTTTTTTAAAAAAAATATACATTATATAATATATATTATATATATATATATAAAAAGCTAGTGTAAATGCTTCCATGGCGTGGTCACAAGCTGGAAAGATGAATGAGTTTCAGCTGTTAACCATCTTGCCATTCACAGCCGGCTTTAAAAAGTTGTTTTTATCCTCAGACATAATGTGAGCAGTTTTCAAAATGAGGCTGCCAACACTGACTGATGTGCTGATGGGCAGGCAGCTTGCACTGCTAACAGATGCTGTGATGGGCTGACTGAAGCAAGAAGTTACGGGCAGGATTGCTTTCTGCTCCTCCCTGAGGGGAAAAACAAGTTATACAAATATTCAACTTCATGCAGAAACAGTAGTAAATAAACTGTGGGTGTTAAATGTGGTAAACACTGAAAATAAATGGCATCTAGTGACAGAAGCAGAATGTGTTACTATGGAAGAATGTCCTCACAAAGTGACATGTAGATCATTTCATTTTCAAAGGCCAAATTAAGCTGTTAAAATAGTCTAGAATAGATCATTGCAGCAATGTATTTTAAATGTTCTTGGTACTAAAATGAATGCTAGTTAAAGCTTAATGCTAACCCTGTTGAGACTAGTTTTTCTAAACTCTGGTAAGTATAAAAAGAAGTTTGCTTTTACTGTATTTTGGGAACACATGAAAAATACTGGTTTTGGTAATTATGACTGCTTCCTTAGATAGCCAGAATGCATTAAAGTGCATAAAAACAATGTAACAATTTCTGTGGTTTTCAAACTGATGGACCAAACCTTTCTATTTTCTGTTTTAACACTCCCTCCCACTTTATCATGCGGACATAATGCAGATGTTTCAAAAGGCAAGAGAGAGTAAGCGGTTCCTCTTTACATTCTCATGTCATTAACTATTCTGATGCTGCTGTTTCTCTAACACTCACAGAATCACAAGGTCTTCACCTAAACTTTGTCTCTTCTGCTCCAAAGGTTCCTTTTGGCGCTGCTTTAGTGAATGACCGTTCTCTACAGTTGTCCCATTGAGCAGCTGATCTTCTTGTGAACTGATACCTAGCTGTATGTCCAGGATTTCCTAAGGAAAGATGGCAGAATTCTCCATCAATACTGTCACTACTTTGGTAGAACAACTTATTTTATGTAGTGATTCTGGATCTCTTCTTTTTGCAAGACTTTTTTATTTGTTTTGATTTCATATAAAAGAATTGACTATTGTGTACACTAGATACCTTTTAACAACATTTTTAAATGATCCCATTTACATTTACAGTTAATCCCCAACAAAACTGAACCCCAATTCAAAAAAGAAGAGCTCTGCCCAGACATCCTCCCCACCTAGCATGCATCATCATCAGGCCTCAAAAGCTCAGAGTCAAGGTCTTTTAGCAAGCCTTGAAGTTAAACAAGCCCAGGCTATTCCAAAACGTGGACGCTGACTCCACAGAAGTGAACTCTTTCCTCTCAGAGAAAATTTTCCTGGCAGCCTCTCCTGAAAATACTGAGCACGATCACTAATCATAACTAATTAGCAAAGAATAATGAGTGGCTCAGACTAGCCCACCACCTGTAGTTCTCTTCTTGCCACAAATCACCATTTGCATCTGGAAGCAGTGCTGATAAACTGCCTAGAAGTTCATGACATTCTGCTATCACAGGCAGGCCAAACACATTACTATACCTGGTTTCTATGTTAGTGTTTATGGGGTATTGTGTGGGCACAAAGCATTTCTGTATGTTAAGAAAATGTCCCCCGAATCAGAACCTTACAGCTCAAATCAGATGAACAACTAAGGGGAAAACAATTACTAAAGAAAAATGGTGATAAAGGGCAGTAATGATGTGGAGGTCAGTGGCAAAAGAAAGAAATAGGTTTTAGGGTAGCAAATGGGATGGGTAGTTAGTGAAAAATGAAGAGCTGTTCTCAACATGAGGGAAAGCAAACAAAGCACAAAGCTGAGAGTACAAGTAGTAAAATCTACATTCTTCCTCAAATAATTCTTTCCTCTACGTTCTTCCTCCTGGAAATAAGTTTCACTCTCATGGTTTGCCAATAAAACTCAATGTAATTACAGTTCACAGGAACTCAGTACCATACATAACAAGTGAAAGCAAAAACAAAGGCATGGAAACTGGAAGAAACAGCATGTGTTATCCAATTCCTTAGTGATAGGGATCGCTATTCCTTTAGAACATATGACTGCTTAAAAGAAAGACTATAATCCTTTTGGGTGGTATGAAACAAGAACACTGGAACACTGTGTGACTTTTCAGAAGTGAAGGAAATGTTTAAGGAGAAAGCTTTGTGTCAAGAAGCCAACTATGAAAGAAAAAGAGAAGGTGGAGACAACAGGAATAATACAGAGGGAAATGACAAGTGTCTTTATCATTAGAAACTAGTCAATTAAAAATGTCCTTTAAATGACCTGTTTTAATATAAATGTTACTACATTTAAAGTCTATCTAGTGATTACATATTGGGAAAATGCAATTATTTCTGATACATAATAGCTACCAAAAAGAAAAGAAAAGAAATTTTGCCACTAGAGAATGTTCATAATCCCAGAGCAGTAGAAAGGTGGGGACAAATTTCTCTGATGAAACGGTACCCAAACCAATTTCTTACTAAAAAGTCCTTCACTTTACAAGGTCAAGCTTCTAGAAATAGCCGAACAACTAGTGGAAAGAACCCTGTGCCCGTTTCAAACACGTAGCTCTTTTACATTACCTCTATTTGTTCACCCTGTCCATCAGGTTCGTCAGTATCAAGGGCTGAAAGCTCTAATTCAATGTCTCGATCTGGCTTTGTATCTGCACTGTCTTCAGTATAGTCACTCTGCCAAAACATTTAAAAAGTGCACAATGTAAACAATAAAGCAACGTTCACCTGCTGTATACACGGCTCAAGAATTCAAGTGAAGGTGGCAGGTACTGTTATAATCCAGATTCCTGAGATGTGGGAGAAGGGTGGGGTAGGAGAAAATGGGAGAACCACTTGGATACCAACAGTATCCTTGGAAATAGAGAGGATCCCGCTTACATTCCGAGTGATTTAATGAAGAGAAGAATGTGGATGTTGGAAAGTAATCTACACAGCTCACTGGTTGAGGTACTGAATTTATATCGCCCACAACTGGAGCAATGAGCAGAGATTGTGCAGAGACTGTATGATCAGATCCTACACAAATCACTTCCTTGTCACTGCGTAAATGTTTGGAGCACTGATGGATGGTGACTCTTTCCCTCTTCCATGTCCAGGTTATCTATATATTCCAGTTATCTATAGAAAGAGCATCTACGTCCCCATGTATCTACAATTGCACAATAAAGCAGAACTCATTCCTATTAATTTCCTCCATTATTAAGCTCCTGTTTAACAAGAGGCAGCATAACAAATACATCTACTCACTCTCAGAGAGGTAACCATTTGGAGATGCAACAAATTCTTTGAACAGAACAGGTTATAAATATATTAAACTTTAACTTTTCCAAGCAAATGCCCCAAAACCTCAATTGTCTGTTTCATCCCAGTCACCCTTTTCTTTACCTCACCATTCCTCAAATCAATTTCCTTGCTTAAAAGATTTAAGGTAAGGCGACTGCCTTCATCTAGAGAACTCCACTTCTGTTGCATGGCTAGCGCATTAGCCTCCCTCTGAAGTAACAATGAATTACTTTTGGCCTGTGGAGAAAAACATAAACTACATGTACAAGCTACATATAAATCTTGTATTGTCAGACTGCTAAACAAGCCTCCCCACATACACAGCAGTTCTCTCTCTAAGCAATTCAGTATGCTCATCACCCACAAAATACTGCTCCACACTGGGGAAAAGCACTCTCTCTTCTCTGATCACAGTGACTGAACTCTTGCTAGGTGCCAGCAGAGGCACTTAGCTGGCATAGTGCTTTCTATCAGAAGTGACTCTACTGAAATCAATAGGATTGCTCATGTTACTAAGCCTACACCTGGTATGGTATATAGGACCAGGCCCTAGCTCACCCTCTCTGATTAATCACTTAGCAATTGTAATATTTAATTTTCTAAAGCACAGTAAGATACAAGTCATACGAAAGACTTTATATTGAATAAAGTTTTATGCATGGTGTAAATAGTCTTACCTGCTGTAGTTCAATACTCAGCAAATCTCCAGTGCTGGAATGCTTTCTGTGACCAGATAAATCTGTCACTATGAACCTATCCCTTAAAACATAAACGGAGGCATTATTCTCACATGCAGCAAAATGTACATTTCCTTTCATCATTAACACCTCAGACTTTGCTTTTTAACCATCCTATTCTTTTGGTTAAAAGCGGTGTGCATCAAATAATACTTAACTCTTTTCCAACATCCCTTAGTCATGCTTTGCAACACACCTCTAAGGAAAGCAAGTATAGGGACACAAAGACAGAGAGGTTATGGAAATGGCTTAAGGACACTGATGGGCTAATATCACAGCTGAGATTACAACTCAAAAGTGCCTGATTCCCAGTCCTTTGATTAGGCCATTCCAGCTTGTTACTTCTACTAATGAGGGTTTAATGGCTAACTCATTTTTAGCCTCTTTCTTCTGAAGCATAAGGCCACGAATGTAAAGTATTTGCTACTTTTAAAAATAAGTGTGTCTATTTAAGTCTCAGATATTTTTTCCACATGCCTGGAATGTTTAGAGTAACTAAATTGCCAAACAAAGTTCATACCGTTCTATATAGCGTGCTGATGAAGTAGAATCTGAGCCATAAGAACTCCATCTTGAATCAACAGCATTGACATATGGGACATAATCTATAACAAATTAACGTATAATTTAGCATCTTCCTAGTTCTCATCACAGAATATGCATACACTGTAGTTCTGTGCACGTGCAGTTATTAGCAGGTCATAAAAATTATCCGAATGCTGCTGTGGTAGTAACAACAAACGTTTACTATACCTGATACACTTATGGGCTTAGTAGCACTTCCTTGGGAAGCAGTGGCTTGAATAGGGTCTGTTGTGTGATAACCTGTGCGAGATGATCTGGAGATTGCACCCCACTTGGAGATGATCGGTCCATCGCTAAAGGGAATGATAGGATCTTCTTCTTTTGCCCTTCTTTGAGTTTCAAACAAATGCACTCTCCTTTTAACATCTCCACTGTCCAAATCCTACATGTTGAGGAGAGAGGGAAAAGGAATGCAAGGGACTGAATTTCCATTCAATCTGTCAGCTAATTCAGAAGGCCATGGTTATCAAAATAACCACTGCTGAACATGACTGCTCCTACAACTAGCAAGCTGGGAAGAGACATAGCAACTTACATAATGGATTTTCAGTAGCTAACTGTCTATCAGAGAGCAACTGATAGTGAAGCAGGGCATATGGGGGAAAGGGTTTGGATATGAAAGGAAACTATAGTTTTGAAATACATATTGCTATCTATACATTTGTGTCTGTCTCTGTCTCTAGATAGA
Source organism: Crocodylus porosus (assembly GCF_001723895.1). Taxonomy (NCBI): domain Eukaryota; kingdom Metazoa; phylum Chordata; order Crocodylia; family Crocodylidae; genus Crocodylus; species Crocodylus porosus. Next base: position 17,428,106 of record NW_017728925.1, read on the forward strand.
TATTCGCCTATATCTATATATAGATATACACAGATATCTATATCTATATAGATATACACACTGTATATATAGTGCACACACACACACACACGCATCCGTATCTGTATATAGATATTGATATATATTTTAAAACTATAATTTCCTCTCATTGGGCACGTCTACACAAGACGCATACTGTGGACTAGCTTGCTACTACTATGCAGTAGCCTCACTGGGCACAAACTGCGACTTGACACTGCTACACAACAGTAACAAGATACTGAGCAGTAAGCGTCACTAGGCAACTGTGCTGGGATGCTACTGTGCAGTAACACTGGTACTTGGTTATGCAAGTACTAAATGACTGCGCAGTAACAACTACACAGTAGGCGGCTCATGTAATGCGCCCCTTGTGTAGAATATCTTCAAAATGCCATCCCTGCATGATGCTCCAATATTCTTTCAAGCAGTTCTAGAACTGGAAGAAGGAAGGGTGGAGCTGGCAGAGACACAGTTACCCTGGTGGTGGGGAATGTGCTAGCAGCCACCTCCCTGGATCATACCAGAACAGAAAACAAATGCAGAGAAAAGCTTATTTATCAAAAACAAGGTCATCTCCCTTGCTATGTGGCAACTTGTTTTTATTCCGCAGTTTATTCAAGCCTCAGTTAATTTTGTGTACTCAGCTTCAGTCAGATAAAACAAGGTTGTATTTTATTTTCATTCAGTTACATTTCTCTACATTTTAAGTTGTTTATTTTATGAGGATATGTGCATCCCAATGACATTTTAACAGGCCCAGCCCTGCATTTTGGGAAACAACAGTAATGGAATAAAATGTTAGCTTTATGTAAGTGACCTATGTATGCACTGCAGCCAAGATTAACGTTCATGCAGGATATCCTAGTTCTACGCAATGTGGCACAAGTTTTAGCCTTTTCATTTCTTCTCTACTGAAGTTCAGAATAAAGATTCTCTAAAATAGGGATAAACAAGCAATAGATCTAGTTGAACACCAAAAAAAAAAAGAAGAGTTTATTTCAGCAGTATGGACTATTTTGCTTAAAACTATCAGGAACCTTATTTATCCAGCGGAAACGTCTGCCCTAAATTGAATATCTTGCCCACATTATTCTGGCAAGTCTGCTATACAAAAGTATCCAGACACTATTACACTATTTAGATACCTCTGAAATTGGAAGCATTGTGTGTTTACTGGTAGAAGAAGAAACCACTGAGTGCAGTCAGATTTTATAAAATCTTATTTATATGGCATCATGCTTGTCAATTCCTTCATTTTAATAAAAGAAGTCTGAGGAACAGGAGTCCTGATTTACTGCATTATAAACTGCTACATTCTTTATTAATTTTCATATCAGCTATTGAAAAAGTTGTGGCCAACACAAAGCTTTACTTAAACTGATTTCCCAGAGAAATAATTTCTCTCAAGCCTAAAAGCATTAATTATTCAAAACACTGCATGTTTATTTCACTAAGAGGAGAGTCTGTATACATAGCTGGGGGAAACTATTCTAAACAGTTTAAAATAAGTTGAACTAATTTAACCTCCATTCATAGTATTTCAGTTTGTCAACATTTTTGATTGACAAAAACCTGACAATCAAACACAAAACACTTGCAGCAAGTCCTATCAAAAAGAAGAAACTTGCAAAACAGCCATACCATTAACACAGTATTTGAATTGGCGATTACATCCTTGGGCTCTGAATCGATAGCATTTATGCAGGAGCCAATAGTGCCACAGGACCAGGGTGAGTAGTGGGAAAGATGGTCTTCTTCAAATTTAGTACCACTCAAGTCAGTAACACTCTCTGAAAACTTTGGAAAAGGAAAATAAAACAGAGGGAACTCAGCTTTGAAATGTTCATACAGGAAAAAAGAGGGTTGGGGGTTCTGCTACTAACAATTAAATCAAATCTCTTTAGGTAGTTTAAAGACTTACCTACCCTAGGGGTCTACATCAGTTTTAGCCATCAGTGACCAGCCACTGGTGCAGCTGCACCAAATCTCCATTGCGAACTGGGTAAACCACTCTAAGCCACATTGTACTCCAGTGCTGTGTACTGCTTTTGCACAAGGCTAAACTTTGTCAGGGTAAGTTTTGCCTACCAAAGGCACCGGATGAAACTAGTGGTGTTATATTAATGGGTAGTTTTCAGTGGTTGTAGCTGTAGTAAATCTTCAAAATAGAGCTTGAGCAAAATCCAGTTTTTTCCTTTGGTAAAGTATGTAAAGCAAATCTTGGTAGAAATAAAACTCTTAATCTCCTGTTTGAATAAAGGCTAACCAGATCTGTGACCATCCTTACCCCTTAAAACATGTATTTATTATGACTAGGCTTAAAAAGTCATTTAATACTATATACTTTAAGCTGCTTTTAGATTCTGTGCATTTTCTTACATGTATAGAAAAGAAATACTCCAAGATTACTTTAGTCTTTATATCACAAATTCTTATACATTTATTTCCTAAACCCTTTCCCATTTTGCTACAATTGTATCACGTATCTAGACAATATTTTACCAGGGCCTTATGCACCTTTTCATTTTAATATACATATTTTTGGGGACTCTGGCAACATATGCGACATGATTAAATCTGCATCATGTTCTAACGCATTAAGAATAAGACTATAAAACAGGAGGGTTCTTAATAGAAATGCATGCATTGTGCTTGACACAGAAACCTGAAGGTTCATAAAAGAAAGAAGCTCTTATCACATTTAATTACAAAATTGGCGTTTGTGAGCCTTCTGCTGGATGATTTGTGATTCTAACTAAATGTAAGTTCACTGTGAGGCTCTATACTAGGTTCTGGACTATGATACAACAGTCTGAATGAAAAGTTAACATAATTCAATACTACTAAATTACCTTTATGTTACCCTACTTAAAACAGTTGTTTCCTTTTTTTTGATTTCTCAGTGCATCAGCTTAATACCTCCATCAGGAGATATGCCCCTTCATTTTCAGGAAAAGGAACTCGATTCTAATAGAATTAAAGGTGATGAATGGAACATCCCTATTGCTTAAGTGCAACAAGTTAGTTTATTAAATTAGGAAGGACAAGTACCACAAACTCCTTGGGTTTCTCACCTCTGTGCTGAAGTCCACATTGAAGAGAGGAGAAGGTGGTGTTGGAGATGTTGCTGCCATAGGAAGTGTTGAGGATACAAGAGGGGTTTTCTGTGCGTGGTATTGTGCCCATTGCTCTGGCTTTCGTCGTAACTGATCATCATAACTGGTCTTCAAGTGACCACAAGGCTCCTAGACCAAATAATAAATTAAAATTCAATCAGCAGGAAGGAATTAATGCATGAATGTTCAGCAGATCTGAGTTTCTCCTGATCTCTTAGCTGTCAGCACAAGTAAAAAGGCATAAAAATAGGTATAAGGGCAAGAATGGGGAATGGCAAGAATTAGAGCAGGGTGTTATAAACATTCAGTGTGGGGGGGGTGGGGGGGTGCAATTTCCAGGTTTAATTATGGTCTGTGGATTATGGGATACATTCAGGACTCCATTCTCCCCTCATTCCCTGGTGATTTTCCACTGATGATCCCTGAGACACTTGTAGAGACAAGAGGAGAAGCTGTTCTTTTATGCAGTAAGTCAGTAACATGGGTTAAACCCAAGGCATGAAAACAGTTTTGGGATACTTATGCTATTAGATTTCTGACATGCATTTTAACGCCACACTTACAACCTTTTCTTTTCCCCTCTCACTTACCCTTGGTAAAGGCACAGTCCTTTGCTCACTTGGAGGTTGGCAAGCCACAGAGTAATACCCATCCAGAGAGTTATATCTCTCACGCAATGATGTCTGATAGACAGATGAGTGCATCACATCCATCGGAGGTAAAGAATTGCTCCTAATAATATCATCTCTTGGGTACATCTGTGGACGCCAGATACGCCTGCTGTCATACACTGGGGCATACATTCCAGAAGGGACAGGAGGAACTGGTCCATACGGCTGCGGAGGAGGAGGTTGGTAAGGAGAATTCAGTCGATCTCGAGGGGGAAATGTACTGTAATGATCAGCATATGGCACGGAAGCAGGTGGGAGGGAGGATTCTGGAACGTTATTGGACCTCACAAAGCGAGGAACACAGGGAGCCACACCAGCTGGTACTGTTGGAGGTGGTGCGTAGTATCCTTGAAAATTGGAGAAAGGCATATTTAATGTGGTCTCACATGACCTAGAATTTTAAGCAGTTCTAAAAATGTAAGTAGCACTCAAATCTGGCTTCAGATCCAAGCGTCTTGTTTCTATACACCCATTTTAATCCTGTCACTATTCTGTGGATGTACAGCGCATGCGTAAGAACACAGTGTCTACAGAAGCAGAGCTGACAATTTGGCAGTGTTTTCACCCAGCTAGAAGTAGGTGGCAGACAAGCTCTACATTCCTCCATGCTGTGATATTTTTAAGAACCTTACCAGGACAGGTGGTACTTTTGCTCTCCCTCTCCATACTGAACCCACATGTTTATATATTAGCTGGATACATACCTTAAGAAGCCTAAAAGCATACACTGAGATGTGTTAATACAGAAAAACATTTTAGGTTTAAGGCAGTGATGCTCACTCTGTTGGCCCCATTACCATTACATTCTGTTTTTCTCCTTACTAAGGAACTGAAAAGCTTAGTACTTAGGCTCTGTTTGAATGGATACCTAAAGGACATTTAGTACTGTACCATTAGAAGGATATGAAGGAACTCAAGTATTCACCTACCCTGACCCAGGAAGGTGATTTGCCCAGGCAATAGGAAAAACAATTACAACAATTTGGTGCCTTCTTTCTGCATTTTGGGATATTACTTCAGACTCGAACAAGACTGTAGAGAGCAAATCTGATTAAAGGTAACTGAGTACTAAGGGACAGAAGGGAATGGGAGACCATGAAATCTGAACTGTTTTAGCTGTTGAGACATACAATTCCCACAACACATGGCGTGCACAGACAAGAACTGCAATGCCAGAACAGACTACTGGCCCACCCACTCTTAGCAGTAAAAGGGATTATATTGTCCCATTAAAAAAAAACAGATTCAGCTGAGAACTTCAAAAATAACCCAAATCATTCCAGCCTGAAGTCTGTTTAAACACATGTCCAAGCATATCCATGCAAAAGTGAAGGATTGGCCACAGAACAGCTCTATGTTACTCACCCGTCTGTGGGTACTGTGGAACTTCATAGGACATCTGGGCACGCGGATCTTGAAAATACTGAACATTTTCAGAATGTGGAGGATAGACCGGTACTCTGGGTACAAATGGGCTGGATTTTGGAGGCACAGAATTCATCTCTGTTCCAATATTAGGAGGACCAGCTGAGGTAGCTGCTGCCTGGCTTACAGGAGTCTTGGGTGGAGAGCCAATTTTACTGAAACAGATTGCAAAAGAATTATCAAATACATCTCCCATTATTTCACTCAGTCAGCTGCAAGTCACAATGCAATATGCTCCAGTATTACAAGGTGTTTCCTATGAAACTCTTATTGAATTTCATTATTTTTCACAGCCAGTACACTTTCTTCTCAAGGTAACATCATGCACTCATAAGCTGATCTAACCCTTTTGGTATGTACTTACAGCTCAGATACCATCCCTGAAAAGAAACAGTTATAAGCATGTTCTGGTAATGACAGAGAGGTGCTGAAATGTTGGCCGCAGGCTGAGTGCTGTCTGAAGAACTGTCCAAACAGCTTTAAAGTCAGATATCTGGAAAACCTTCATGACTCCAAAGAAACATTTTTGATATTTGGAGCTCCAACAACTATTATGCACTACTGTATCATAAAGAATTGTCAAATTCTGTATGCAATTATTTTTTTCCTAAACTGAACAGCCCAATGGAACATTAAATATGAGGCTGAAACATAGGTGAGCAGAAGGGATGAGGAGGGATGGATACTGCCATTTTACACATGATACACAAGTTGATTTAAAACATGCCCTAAACTTAAAGCATTAACACTGGCATGTGATGCTTGGGTCCAAAGCCTTTTTGAAAACAAAATGACATTGCCATTGCTATAGCAAACCTTGCACAATTATACAAGTGAGTATCTCCAATGCACCTCTCTTTCCCTCCCCGTAGTTAATACCGCTCCCTGAATAAGCCCTTCTTCCTCAGCACAGCTCTGGCCTCCAGTAGGCACTGTTGTGCCCCTTGGAATATCGCTGACTGTGTTTGCACACAAGCTGTAGCAGATTTTTGGAAATGTACAGCCTGCATTTTGTGCATTAGTGAAAAACTGACTATTTTAGTCACGGAGAAAGGGGAAAAGAAGAAAACAATTTTCCTCAGTTCATGCGGAGAATGCAAAACAGAACCACAGCTCAGTATCCATTGCTCATGATCCACAAACATAACTGAGACCCTGTCAGTTATCTTCTGCATGTTGTGACTGGCAAAGTGCAAAACTGCTGCCATTAGTATATCAGAGCCAGTTATTTCAGCCTGCAGCAATACATACTTTTCAGATAATGATTCTGTAGGGGATCCAGAGACGTTGTGACCATTGGCTCCAGATTTCCCCCCTTTCTTGACATTCTCCAAAGATCTTAAGGAAGTGTCAGCACAGCGGGGAATCAATTGGGGAACACCACTTTCCAGACTTGCAATCCCATTAGTACTTGGCACCATCTTCCCTGTTGTTTCAGGGCTTCCTATGACAGAGATTACATTTCCTGTTGTGGTTGAAACAGTGCTGTTTACGCCAACTTTGTTTAGAAGAGGGAAGGTTCTCACTGTTGCACTGATTTTTTTGTTTCTTAAACGATACCTATATGGACAAAGACAGTTTGAAGAAGAGATAATGAACAAGGGTAATATTTCAGCATTTGAAACTACTGCTCATGCTGAAGCTAAAATGGGGAGAAATAACTGCAAAGTCAATATACACATCACTATCATGAAAGACCAACAGCTCCTCCATGGGACATCTGGTAGTAGGTCTGTGTAAAACAGTTTTATGAAGTTGCCCACTATGTAGCTGGTAAAAACAGGCAGACCTTTATTCCTCACTCAGTTAAAACCAATTGGTAGCACATCTGTAATGGATACGGAGATGGATCTTTTGCAGGTACCAGGCCTAGAGCCAATCTTATGTTGGAGCATTTTGCTTTTTCTGTGAAAGGAATTGAGCAAGGGTAACGATAACAACTGCTTTACAGATGCTGCTAAATTTAAAAGCTCTAATTTGCATAACCAGGTACCTTGCAATTCAAGGATCTCTCAAAATTCACTCACAAAGGAAGTGACTTCCAAAATTTCATGGAAGTGGTTTTAATCTAGCTGAAACAACAGCACCTTTTCCACACTTACTTTTCAAGCTCTTCCTGAGAGTGAGCGAATGTACAGTTAGTTCCTCGTGGACATCCCCCTTGCTGTCGCAGATCTCGGCACATACTTGTTTTATATTTGCTGTTTGGTTGTGGCTTAAAAATAGAAAAAAAAAATCACACTTAATACAGGTCAACACAAGTAGGTTTTTGAAAAAAATCAAATACAAACACATACAAATTATCATTTCTGTCTATCCTTTTTATTGCCTCTTTCAATGAGGAAGTCTTCAAAAGAAGCAATAAACCCCCTTCATCAAAATTGATCTTGGCATGTTTTCAGGACTGTCAGGGCTTCAACACAATGACCACTGTAACTGCAGCCTCATATGACCACACATCCAAATTTGAGATATGTGACTGTTTTCTTAGACAAGATCTGTTCAAGATGAGACCCTTTCCTACTTCAGTGTTCACAATCAAAAACTCTAGAGGAACATACTAGGAAAACTCTAGAGGAACATACTTGTGTCCAATTATTTTAATGCACTCTTCTAACAGTTTGGCAGCAATTAGGACAGACTTGCCTTATTTAATTTAGGATATCAAGATAAAATTCCTACAGGGTCATTATATAGTAAGTTGTTTACTGTAACTCTCTGGTCCAGAGGGTAAAAAGACAATTCCGTTACCATTCAGTTTCATAGTTAGTAGGGTTGGAAGGGACCTGAGC
>NW_017728925.1:17436230-17450235 GCF_001723895.1 Crocodylus porosus
TAAATCTACCCTCTGCCAGCTTGTGACCGTTATTTCTAGTCACTCCTGGTAGTGCTCAGGGGAACAGGGACTCCCCAGTGCCTGCTGGTCCCCTCTGACTAGTTTGTAACAGGCCACCAGGTCCCCCCTCAGCCTTCTCTTGTGGAGGCTGAACAGGTTCAGGTCCTGGCACCTCGCCTCGTAGGGCCTGCCCTGCTGCCCCCTGATCATGCGAGTGATTGTTCTTCCAAACAATTTTTGCATCAAAAGGCATGCCTCTCTTCCTTCATTCGGAAATTGCCCTTAAGCTTCAAACTGAATTTGTATCCATATCCTCTATGTACATATATTTAGGGAAAGATTTTTGGATCTGGGCATCCACATCTCCTAGGTGACTTCTAAAATCCCACTGTTATGTTGTATGTAATGTACAGATGCTTCAATTACAGGGCTAAAACAAATCTGTGCCTGATATTTTTATTCGTTCCTCTTAAAATGTGCCTCAAACTAGATATGATACCCATGTGCCTAACGCAGTGGGTAGCCATTTGCGTGCAAAGGGAAACAGTATGCTCCCAAGTTAAGACTGCTTCAAACTGGATGTTCTAGGGGTCATGTGATGGAGAACAGGTTGTTCTGTATTTCCATTATTCTGGGAATGAGTGGCTTGCTTTTTTAGTTGTTCATTCTCACAGAAAAGTTCTTGGAAGGCCTGTTACCTTACAGGCTATTTTATCCTCGAAGGATGATATCCTTGGACCCAATGAACTACTGAGGTCCCTTCTGACCCTGAAAATCTATGAAATCCTTTTATAAATGCCACAGAGATGTTAGAGTTGCCTTCTGTTCCTAGTCACTAGTCTATCCATCAAATCTCCATCAAAACACGAGGTTGGATGAAACTGCTTTGCTTGCATGTCTTTTGTCCAGGAACATGCTTGTGTGGCTGGTTCTAGCCAAGAAATGCAAACGATCCAAAGAATCAGCCAAGATAAACAATACAGCTAAAGGGAATTTCTGAACACTCACTCACAGTCCATGAAGCTTCCTGAATTCTCTTGAGGGCATATGGATATGCCCCTATGCTTGTCTTATTCACAGAGTTAAGAGTTAATCTGGAGACCCTGAGCATTGCTGAAGCTCTTTTAGACTTATAGATGGAAATTTACCTGCCTGTTGTGTCTAGTTGGATAAACACCCATAAATTTATCATCAAAAGTCTGCTACCAACTGGGCTCTTTCAGTCTCTCTTAATCAGAGAAGTGTTCAAAAGGATTGGGGTTCTAATTTTGAACCTGAGGGAAAATACATTCTTTCCCTTCTGTTGTCTGTTTTTGCGACACAAGGTCCATGTGTAAGGTCTCACGCAGCACTTAATTTTTCTTAGCTTGAAGTACAGGTGTTTCCAAAAAGTCTGTTCCCTATTTATCAAGTTCGCCCTGGCCTAAAGAGCTAAGATTCCTTCCCAGATAGAGAAAGATCTTGTCAATTAAATTGCACTGGCTGCAGAAGGGAAGGCAAGGGGACCTAACACACTACAGCTACCAACACTGGATCATGAGGCAAGCGCAGGTGGCAGAGTGGCGAGATGACTTTTCATTTGCCATCATACTTCTTTCATAGCCTAGTAACAGAAAATGGGGAAGTCCTTACTAACAGTAGCTTCTCAGCCACTCTTGGGCAATTTGGCAGCAGTGATTTCTGTGTCAGAAGCACTACTCCAATTCCCAGTTTGTGGAGAGGAATGTTTCACTTGCAACGTCCCTGCTACGTATCCTCTGATTATGCAGGCTGACTTTTTTGTAGCCCAGAGCAAGGCATGCCTAGCAGCCACAAAGCTGGCAGAGTTTCTATTCCCTTTGCAATAGGGCAGAACTTCCCTTTTGGCTTTTTCTGTGCCCGCATGTTTGTCACTCTGGAATCAAGCAGAAGCTTCACAAGTATGCCAGGGGATGTGCCACTGCGGTGCCTCAGGAATGAAAGGCAGTCAAGAATCAAGTAGCTCAGTTCTACAAGCCAGCTAACAAAGTCTGACACAGACCCAGCAAATGTAAGTCCATCTGCACAAGTTGTTTTAACTTTACATTTCATTTTGGTTGATGCAAATTTTATGCCCAACAATCCTTAAGCTCTGAAGCAGGGAGGTCTCCTAACAGCTAAGTAAACAAAACATAAGTAACCAGGTCTTTGTCAGGAGGGCATTCCTCAAAGCCAGAAATGTGCAGTTCTGCCCTCTGGCCTCCAAGCTACATGCAGGCTAAAGAACCATATTTGAGATGTGGACTTCTATATACTACAAAGAATATACTTGTGAAATACTACAGTTTTCCAGGCACTGGTCTGGGGAAGGAGGAAAACAGAAGAATCCCTACTGTCATTTTTTCATAGATTGCATAGATAACTGAGAGGGAAGAATTTAATTGCCTCCAATGCTAAGAGTATTGCTAAAAGGGGGACTCTGAAAGCAAAACGTTTCTGAAACTTTATGTCTTAGCATTTATGTCTTTGAAAAGAGAGTAAAATGTTCAGCACTATTTACCCTCTTGCATCTGAATGTCTGAGAAATCTAGCATTAAACAAGGAGAGAAATAACTGGTTTGCATTGTTTAAGTGAACACTCACGGAATAACCGTCAGGTGTCAGGATGGCAACCTAACGTAAAACTGAAGGAACAGTGAAGCTTAAATTGGACTATTCCAAAATGGAAAAGTGGCCACGCTCATCACTTTGGTCCATGTCTCCATGAGTTGGCACTTGTAAATGTTATTCATACAGAAAGACTGCTTGTGATTTACCCAAAATGAGTTTTTATAATATAATTACACAGATATTCTTGAGCCTAGCTCATCATGGAGCATTATATGATGGGGTGGAGTGGGTGAGGAGGGTAAAGGGGTTCTGAGTGAATGTTGATTGCTCATCAAGTTATATACTTGGGTTGGATTGATCTAGAAGGACAAACATCTGGAACAATGAGGATCCACAAAGACTTGTATGTCCATGCTCCTAGGCTCTGATGATACAACTCTTCTGTAATGTATTAACTTAAAGTAAAATTAAAAATATAGTCATGATCTCCTCTGTTGTGCAAGCTCTATAGAAACTAACCACAATATTTTAGTATTTTAAATGCAATAAAAGCAGCAAGAAAACAACTAATTTCACTATGTAGATACATATATAAAAAGGATTTCATAATGAACTTATTACAAGAAAACCATCATAAGCTATGGCTAACCTGAATTATGAAATTCTCTTCATGTTAAAACTTATCTTTTTCTTTATTTGTTTAAACAGATACTAAAATGACAATTGCCTTGATTACACAAGACCGGAGATTCCAGTGAACAAGTACTGAGGTAGTGAATGGGACAGCCATGTGGTATGAAAGATTAAAATATGGATCCTCTAAGATTAAACATAACAACAAATTACAAGATTTAAAACAAGTTTTCTTTGCAAGAATACTCTACCATGTAGAGCTATCAGAATTTTATTCACCAAATAAAATGATATCACCTGTGTTAGTCTTTCTCTTTTACATATCAGTCACATTTTCCTTAAAGGGTCATAATGCATTCTTTACAGAATCCCAAAATTCTTCCCAATTTCATCCTTAAGCTACTCTATCAACACACACATTTTTCTTAGCAAAAGCAGACAAGATTGATTTCCGTATTGTATTAATCAATGTACATTCTTAATTGGCTAGAAGGGTTTTAGTGTGTCATATAGGTATTCCTAGTTTGGCCTACAGCATTAAACCTCTCTCTTTCACAACAATAGGAAGCCCTATACTTATTCTAAAATCATCACTAAATTGTCAAAATATATTATATTTTCTATACAGAGAAGACTCAGCCATACTATTCAATAATTAAATATAATCACCTGTGGTGCTTCATGCCCTTTTCTACTATAGTTCTGAATAAAGTCCACCAGCCCATGTACCACAGTCTTCACAGCCACCATTGCATTCTCCAGCTGCTCCCATGTTGGAGACGTTGCATCTATGATTGTTAAAACAGGCTTAGAATTTGTCAGTGAATATAATATCATTATCTTAAAGAAGAGGCAACTTTTATGGCATGCCAGAGATCCAGCAAAAGGATTAATTAGAAAGAATATTGAGAAAACAGCATCTGTTGTGCCACTCCCATTGCTAGGAATGTTATAGAGCAGAAACATAATTTTCTATCTAGAGACAGTCACAGTTTTTTTACATACAAGAAGGGAAAATGTAAAAAAAACCTATTAGCACCACTTGCATACCTGGATTAGGATCTATGTTTGCTAGAAGCTCTAAGTGAGGCCTCAGTCTGTTTAAGTTTGCTGGATCACCTGTACGTTGCAAGACAATTGTCAACTCCTGTACACTCTTTGCAAATGACTCTGGTGATTGAAGCTGTAAACAAATGCAGTCTTAGTGATTTCTGTTCTATAAATAGGACATTTTAATTGAAAAAAATATTCTCATTTTCCTCATGAGTGCAGGGTCCCAAATTAGATGAGGCAGTGTCTTCAGATTGCATACACAGGTATCAGTGGTGAGAGATAACACTTCTCAGCTCAGAATCTGCCCTATGCAGCTTCATCATAAGACACTAGAATAAGTGATATTTTGTGGTGCTTCACTGTGACCCTTGTAGCTATTAAAAAACTGAAGGGTCTTTGTACAAAGGTGACAGGAAAAAAACTCCATGTCAGTCCCTAGTTACAAGACATCTTATTTAAATTTGAGAGGTTCTACACAGTTTACAAGCCATTTTAGTATTACATCTTTTAACAGTTTAATCTAGTGAGGATAGGATACTAAATCCCCCCCTCCCCAGACAAACCTTATCAATAATGGACTGCATGTGTGACTTATGTGCTAAGTCACCATAAAGAAGGGAAGACCACTGTTCTGGTGATATACGAAGGCCTGCTTCCATGGCAATGTGAACGATTTGGGCATCATGCTCTCTCCGCAAAGCCTCATAACTCCGAAATTCCTCTTTCAGCTGCATCAGAGAAGAATCTTCATCCCTTTTTGTGACCTGAAAAAAATCCAGCAATGCTTAAAGAATTCATATTTCTTTAAGTATATCTAAGAGATTAGGTATATACCACAGCCTACAAAAACAGGCATGACTCAGTAGATAACATGAACACCGCTCTTCCAAATGCTCATCTTCCCAGGTGATAATATTAATACCAAGATATCCAGGGATTTAAAAGTATAGATCATTATTATAAGGATATGACCTCAACTCCAGCAATTTTAGCTCTGATAGTAATTGGATTTGTTTAAATCTATAAAGCTATGAAGAGGTTGGCTGGATATGCAGCTATAGGGTTAGTTCTTCAGCTCCTTGTGCCCAAATGTTAAAGGCCAGCTCAAGATGACAGGAAACACTAGAAATTATTAAATGAGAAAAGACAAAAAAAGCTGCATGATAAAAAGCTGCAGAGTACTCTTAAATTACAGAAGATACTTATCTGAAAAAGCTGTATTACCTATATAATTAAAAATATCTAACTCACCTTTCATTTGAAGACTGCAAGCTTCACTGCATTAAACAACATAATACATTTTTAACCTGTGTTACCGCATTTTAAAGAAGGATAAATTGAGACATATTAAGGCACAAGGTCTCTTATTTTGTCTGTGACAAAGACAAGAATAAAAGCCAATAGCTATGGCTTCCCAATTCTTTACCTCTAAGAAACACTTCATCTTTTTAGAAAGAAAATAAAAGGACATGATATACTGTAATTGCTGACATGATGCCTGTCTAGACAAACATTCTGAAATTCTTATTTTAAGGAAAGAGATGAATGGCAAGTATTATTGCTAAAGGGCACAAGTCAAATTATTGCTTAAATTATGCATGAATCATCACGATTATTGTTTTTTTCATGCCCTGGAATAAAAGTCAAGCCACCTATAATGTCTTTCAACATGATAGCTTCTATATCAAATAGTGATACCTTATCAAAAATGTCTTGATCAGACTCCCATCTTTGTTAGATGTCTGTTATTATTTTAATGCCTTTCTGGGGCTATTAATATCTCAATGACCCTGGCTTGCATTACTGTGAAGGAAAGCTGAGTTTATGCCTAACACTGTTTATGACACTCAAAGTTGGAAGCCATTCAGTAGAGAATAGATAAATGTAAGCACTGAACATATGCATTAGGATTGACTAATATCCAGAAACTCCAATTTCACCTGCTCCTTGAATGCAGAGGTTACTGTTAGCGGGATCAGAAGACTAAGTGCTTTCAGATATCTCCTTGATGCCTTGTTCTGTCTTCTGAATGGTCAACATTTGAATCTAGCAGTGTGTCACAAGCAAAATATGTTTATGCTAAGAAGTGTTCCTTGGAACAATATCCTGAAATTGAAGAACCAACTGGCTTTGGGCTATCCAACCAAAAGGCAGTTTTCATTTTAAATTCCAGTATTTTACCTTAAAGCATGATGCTCGATACAGTAGCTGCACAACATGACCAATGCTCGTTTTAGATGCCTGAGGAAATCTTGGTTCTAGTCTTTGCACAACAAAAAGTACTAAAACTTTTCTTGAGAGTGCAGAGCCATCTTCCAGTGCCAGTAATACAAGCTTCAAAGCTTCTTCTTGCATAGCTTTAAACACATACATAAAAATAAATGGTCAGAATAAAAGTACTATTACTGCATATCAAGAGTGTAAGCAAGAATATTTAGATTGATAAATGTTGTCCACATTCCCTTATTATTTTTATTATAACAGCTGAACATTGCAGAAAACAGGAAGCAAAAACTTCGTATCTGCTAGTCCAGATAAAAAAAAGCAATTTTTAGAAGTGCTACAAGTGCCATAAATGGTTCAAGTAAAAAGGAAAATAGACTGATTTAGAGATCTGGCTTACAGTTCAACTTGCTTTGGACACTTTGTCCATTCTAGGAAACTGAATGAAACATGACTATAGGACTGGTCCAGCACTGCTGGAACTAACTGCTAGAATCAGAAGTGGATTACATTTCCAGTTTTAACACAATTTGCTGCTGAATCCTGTGCTCACTTTGGGAACACTCTGACCAGTAACACTTAATTTATACCAAAGATTCCAAAGACTTGGCTCCCATGGCCTGCTTTCACTAAGTCACTTAGACTGGTGCTACTGGATCCTATGATTTAAGCATAGGAATAAACAATAGACTTTGTATTAAGAACTGTGTTCCTATGCTCTAATCATAGCATTTAATGTCATCAGCCTGTATTACACACTAATGTTGTGCTACAAATATTAAGGAAAATATATCTATTTATACTTCACCAGTATTTGTGAAGTATTTCCCTACACTATTTTAAGACAGACACTGACAACACCAGTGGTATATTGGAAAAGATCCCTAACTCCCTTCCTTAGCTTCCTCTTTTGCTCCTCCATAGACCACTGGGAAGACAACACTTCTACCTTGAAAATGCAAAGAGAAAATTTTCTAGAACTATGCTTGGTAAGAAACAGAGCAGCCAAATCCCTTCTGTTGGGGATTCTGAAAACGTCTTACCTGGCCCTAGGAACTGGCATCCTCGTGCCCTGACAGCAGCCCAAAGATTGGCAGACAGCTGCTGAGGATTTTGGTGCTGCAAAATCAATTCGGTTACAGTTCTTTCTCCAAGTGAACGAGCTGCACGCATAGCTCTAACCCGACCCTCCTCCTCCACCAGCTGACAATTTACCAGCGTCACCAGCTTTCTTTGCATTGGACGGCTCAGTGCACTCTGATTCAAACTAGCAACACCTTTAAAGAAAGAGGCAAATAGTTAAAGTCTTCATGAGAAGACCAATTATTCAATAAGTTCACAGTAAAAACATTGTGAATACGCACTTAAGTCAGACACTAATGTTAAACCCAGCATAAGCACTCTCAGCTTAAGGGGCTACTCATCACCACACTAAGTTAGTGCTATCAATCCTTGTGTTTTTATTATTTGCATCAAAGCAACACCAATGATCTCTAGCCAAGTAGCAAGACCCATTATGTACAGTGCTGTACAATCATATGTGGACAGCTGACTAACAAAAGAAATTTAAATTAAAATCTTGCTCCTATTTATGTAAAACTGAAACTCCCTGTCTAGCCTGAAGAAAGTTTGGATTCCCATTCAAAGTTGCTCATATGAGACGATTATTCAAAGTCAAAAGCCAAGAAGATATAATAGCTGCAAGACAGCTATTTATAAAGCATCTGAGGTGCACACAGACCAGTAAAGTGATAGAGGGAAAGGTTACCAGAAATGTGGGAGGACTACTGCTTTGAAGCATGAAACCAGTTAGCACTGAGGACATACTGCCGCTAAGAGTAAGCTAACATGTTATAGTGAGAATTCTACAGTTTAAGAAGACTTACCCTTTCCTCCACTTAGTGGTTTCAGGTATAGTGCCAAATCCTCAACGCACTTCTTTGCTACCTCATAATGTTTGTTCTCTCCTAGGTTACTTAACTTTACTGTCTGATGATCTGGTACCTAAAAGAATGCAAAAGAGAGGTGTAGCTCACATACACGGTCACTGTCATATCTGACCTTACTCACCAAACACTTAACATGTTATAAACATTATTATTAATTATGAAACACAACAGGTGTATGCTGCTTTTCAGAGAGTTGAAAGACAAGTAAATCTTAATGTGCTTGCAAAACCATTAGACATAACACAACACGGGACTGCACAAGATGAGCATTACAATGATGAAAGATTAGGATGCATTTATTGTTATTGTACATTTCATGTGGCCCTTTTGAGTGATTTGTTAAAATACAGGGACCACAGAGGAATTTAAGGCAAAAGGAAGACCTGTGGGTGAAAGATGAGCTGAATAAACTGACCTTGGGAGATGTATTTGAAAGATGAGTGCGAGGCACACAGGGTCTGAGAGGATGATCAATGCATGGGATCAACACGAGGGCCGCGTCCAGACA
The DNA here is from genome assembly GCF_001723895.1 of Crocodylus porosus. Taxonomy (NCBI): domain Eukaryota; kingdom Metazoa; phylum Chordata; order Crocodylia; family Crocodylidae; genus Crocodylus; species Crocodylus porosus. Next base: position 17,445,165 of record NW_017728925.1, read on the forward strand.
AGCCTGGCCGTGTGGTACGTTCAGTTGTTCTCCATGCTGCAAGGGAGCAGCGCGGAGGGTTTTTTGACCCCTGGATATCCAAGGGTCAAAAAAAACCCACAGAGAAAAAAAGCAGAGCAGCGCACGCATGGGCAGCGCACGCCACTCAAAAGCAGAGCTAGGCCACCCAGAGCCGCACTGCGGCTGCCAGCCAGGCTCTGCGTGGCAGAATCGCTGCTGCTGCAGCCCTGGGAGGCCCCCAGGGCCCCAGGCAAGGCTGCTGTGTCCAGCCCAGTGCTAGCCCCAGCCTCCCCTATTGCCCCTGGGGAAACTTGTGGTGTGCCAGAGTGCACGTGGCACAAGCGTTCCCCAAGAACAACTAGCAGCAGCACAAGGTGCGCTGCTGCTAGTTGTCCCCAGGGAACCAAATGTCCACAGCCCGTGTAGATGCAGCCAAGAAGTGCGAAGTTGCTTGTAGGAAGAAACAATGGACAATAAATGATAATAAAACTAGCCAAGTACATGGTAAGAAAAAGCTAAGGAATAGGAATGAGAAAGAAATGCAGGCAGACAAATAGCTCTGCAGGCTGGGTCTAAACTTAGTGCAAGACCTGAGGTGGAGATAATAAGTGCAAAGTGCCAAAAAACAAAGGGTATCTGAGCTGTATCTGAGCACTCCTCATGGTCAGAAATGGGGAGGCCAGAGAAAGCAAAGGTTGCACTAACAAGACAAAGTGGCTATGACATAGTTAGCAGTAGAAAATGAAGTGAATGCATGGATTTGAGAAGTGAAACCATACAAGTCTAGAGCCCTGTATTTTATAAAACACAATGTTTATTGTGACTGTTACTTGAGGATGTGAGACAAACTAAATAAGCAACACATTAAACAACCCACAATAAAAACATCCTCTTCTACTGTCTCTTCAATATTTTTAGATTGTTAGCTTGAAAAAGATACAAAATTTGGAATATACAAGGGCACAAGTGAGACAGATGCATTTACAAGTTTCCTGCAGCATGATGCCGATTGTATAGCCCTTATGTCACCACTACGAGGCACTGAAGAAAAAAATTCCTAACTTGATTGATTAGATTATGCCTCCAAAAACAATTCAAAAGTCTGCACTTTCTGTGCTTGAAAAATAACTGAAAGTTTGAACCTGGGTCAAACAGTCCGTTTTTGTTTTTTTGAACATATAGCATTAAGGGAACTAATTCCCAGTGGAGGGAAGGATGAATGAATGTAATCTGTAGATTAACTTCTTTCTGATGACAGCGCTTACAGATAATTAACCAGCTATTCTCTAAAAAGTGTTTTTCAGCAAAGGCCTGCTGCTGTACACTCAATCATGTTGAAAGACTCCTTTAAAATTGTAGCATAGGCATTCTCTGTCCAAAATTAAAGCACAGCTCAAGAATATTGTTAAAGCAGAATCGTGTCCAGACAGAGAGACGGAATTTTAACTCTAGCAATGGACAACTGCCTTGTAAGCTGGTTCCGTGATGTATTTGTTTTTGTAAAGTGCAAGGTCTTAAAAAATGCTACAAAGATCAAGTCTTTTACTTTCCTGACTTGGGACAGCGAAGGAAGTTAGCATACCTGCAGTAACTGTGAAAGTAACCAGTAATGTGAAAGATCGAAATACAGCAAAGAACTCCTTATGTCATACCTGGGCTCCAACTAATTGAAGAAGTGCAAAGTTTACAGGAAGCACATCGATGTCTGTATTGATGGCAGTCTGGTCGAAAGGACATGCCTTGCGATGAAGCTTGTTCAGGCAGGTCTTACAGACAGTGTGGGAGCAACCTAAACTGATGGGTTTGTGCACATTCTCATCAAACTCGTTGTAGCAGATTGGACAGGACAGAAACTCTGTCCACTGAGCTGCCTGCACAGGCATTGTGGAACCTGGACACTTGCTTAGCAGACTAGCAGATCATTATTTCACTGTTTTATATTTTGGCAGCTGTAAAGTGAATGAACAGAATATTTAGTACTTTGATACATGCTTTCCAGTAATTTATTATTAGTTTTTAATTAAAGCAGCACCATTTAAATATTTTACAGAATAAAAACCAAAGCCTTATGCTGAACTCTCCTACAATGAATCCAACCTTCTGTGTTATCTGAAACTATGGTAACAGTTCAATAATCCCATCAGAAAGATTCACATGCTGCCAAGCTAGTCTGCACTAATCCAGATTGTGACTCTTATCTACAGTAAATGACATCACTGTTCCTTTTATAGGATTAAATACACCTCTGGGGAAAGGGGAAGGAGGGGCGGGGCAAGACAAATGGTTGGCACAAAATAGGTTAGACACAAATCCAAGTAATGGAGTACCTTTCTGAATGGCAGGTACCAGTCCAGTTCACAATTTCCAAAAGCTAACAGCATTCCATTACTAATGAATGGGAGGGAAAAAACAACAAAGACATTTTATTTATTTTACTAGCATATGAAGTTGAGTGAAACAGGATCACTAGTGTTCCACTTTATCAATCATAATCAAACTTTATCAGACATCAGGGTGCAGGCAGCTTTATGAAAACATAACCCATTACATACTTTGGGGGTCTTTTTTAAATTGGTAAAGACATTTATTGCCAGAACAGAAGAATAATTCTGTGCTCATTCCTCTCTTCTAAAACCCTGTCAGAGGGTTAGTCCTTGCGGTACAGATTTCTGTCTTTGCAGTATTTCCTTTTTGCACAGTTCGTACCTCACAGCCAGCACAATAAAACACTACTTATGTAACTCCATGGCAGAAGTTCTCTGATGTCCTGGAAATCTGGGTGTTTAAGGTAATTACACAGTTTACACCTTATTCACAAAACTGTTTACATAGCTTAGTACCAGACAGCTCCTCAGAAAGGAAAGATAAAAATATGAAGACCAAATTAAAACATGGAAAGTATCATTAAAAAAAATCAAAATAAAACAAGCAGTAGCTGTACTTTGTTAAGAGCTGTCCTTCCTTTTATAACATATCATTTTGGATATCGATCCATGCAAACTGTGTGTAACAACATACAGGGGGTGGAGGGGAATGGAGAGAGGCTTATTCTGAAAAGGATAGCCCTCTGTGCATAATCTGAGGTTAAGGGAATGACAAGACCAAATACTTAGTCTATGCCAGCCTAAGAAGAACAGCTAAACCATTTAAATTCAAGCCTCCATTATAAAGTCTACGAGAAGCTGCTAATTCAATAAATGTTCAAAATAAAGAGCCACACCCATAGCTACTGCATTATGCCACAATCTACTTGTGGCTTTCAGATTACCACGAAACCCTGAAACCAGTTGGTTTACTTCCATGGTATTTATGAACCTGCCCACTTAGCGTATTTCCATTTAGAAATGCAAATGCACTCACATGCATGCATTTATTGCTGTATTTATAAACAATTAGATTTTTTTCTTTTTTTCCACTGGGTTGAAAATAATAATATGCTGAGAAAGCTAAGAGTTCCCTGTCCCACCTGAATTCAACTACTTTTCATTTAAAATCAGTTGCCGGCTGCTCGACAGTTTAATTAGTGATATTATGTTAGACTACTGAAACACTTACCAGAACACTGAATAGACTTGATATGGGAACGTATTTTATTTTAATTATGACCATCTGTTTAGAAATTCTATTTAGCACTATGAGTATCCAATGTCCTTTAAGTAGCAGGATACTTGTACAAGATGTTCTTACTCAATCAGCTTTTCAACATCATTTGGTTATTTTTATTAATTCTGATATTAAATGTAAGACACAGAAAATTAAAGTTTGAAACTACCTTGCTCAAACTAAATGTTGATTCAGTACCTTCAACACAAAACCAGAGTATTCAGAGATAGCTAGTTAGGTGTCTCTTCACTGAATTACTAAACAATACACCTTTTTAGACAAAAAAAAGTATGTCTGTAAGGTTTGTCAATGTTACAATCGTTTGCAAATGTAGAAATTTACCAGCAAAATAAGTTACAGCCAACAAAACCCTAGGAAGCACCCTTTGATTTCCATGTCAAGGTAAATAAATAATGACTCTCTTCTGTTTAACAAATCCACTTCAACTTCTGGATACGAAAAGGCAGACCAAGAGATGTGTGGTTATGGAATAAGGCTCCACTTAGCTTTCCTTAATGTTTCCCAATATTGCTTCCACAGGTGCATCTCTACCTGTGCCAGCCTGCCTGATGGCGGTCAACAGCATTTACCTCCTTGTCACGTTTATGATACGGTTAACAGAGTGGCAGCTGTACTATTCAGGGAGGTCCCCTACTGCTACTACGCTTAACAAATGGGGTATTTTAAGAAAGAAGTCTAGCATATTCACAACCTAGGGGTGTCTTTACACATTCTCCAGGGGTGGGAAGGGGCACTTTAATTAAGTGGCTATCTGGAGCCGGTCTTATTAAAGCACCCGCGGCATCTTATATATTCAGCATCCTGTGCTTCAAAATGGTGGTGGGGGCACTTTAACTCAAGCTCGGGCAATGAGCTTTAAAGTGGCCCCACCATCACTTTGGAGCATGGGGATGCTGAATACACAAGTTGCTGAGGCTGCTGGAGCATGCTAATTAGATTGAGTCTGCGCCAATGTGCTGTAATTACAGTGCATCGAAGTAGACGTCCCGCATGTCTATGGGCACCAGCATGCTATGGGTTACTGATACTCAACTGAATGAAGAGTGTTTATTCTCACACCTGTCATTAACCAAGTCAAAAGGCTGCATCTTTATTCAAAGACAGTATGAATGACTTAACCCCCCACAGTTCCTTTGGAAACTTGCAGGAGGCCGTAGTATTCCTTTTTCCAAAATTCTAAAATAATTTTATGTCCCTCCAGCCATCATTTTCCTGATAAGTGCTGAAATGTGGTATAAATTAAAAAGAAGTAAATCAAACAACAAAAGTATACCACCAGCTTCTAAGGTCTTACTTTGAATGTTTAATCATCATAAAAGACACCCAATGGAACGAAGGGGTCATCACCAGGGAGGACTATTCTGCAGTTGCTTGGGGATGTAGGGGGGTAGTTAGGAAGGCCAAGGCAGAGATGGAACTGGGACTAGCTTCCCAGATTAAGGACAAT
>NW_017728925.1:17450335-17455499 GCF_001723895.1 Crocodylus porosus
GTGGTGCAGGCTCCTACCCTGGGGGTTTTTAAGAGGAGGTTAGATGAACACCTTGCTGGGGTTGTTTGACCCCAGTACTCTTTCCTGCCATGGCAGGGGGTCAGACTAGATGATCTGTTCAGGTCCCTTCCGACCCTAGAAACTATGAAACTATGACATGGATTCTATTGAGCATGTGTTGACCTTCAGATTTCTTTACAAGGAGGCATCTAATTAAATCAGCAACAGCTGGGGAAGGCTCACAACTCCTCAGACTTCAAGAAGCCATATTCTGACAAGGCCTTCCATACTCTTGTTTCAAGCACACCAACTCTTCTGCCATTCTTGTGCTCCAGAATGTTCAGAAAGGATTCTAACTAAAATTCTCTAATTATCATGTCAATTCTTCAAGTGTAAAGGAACAAAAAAGAACTGACTCTTGTTCTTCTGACAAGGAACATCATTTGGAGATGTCTGGCTGAAAGGCAAGCTGGCTCCAATAATCTCAAAACTGAAAAAAATGAATGACAGTGCCTACCAAAGATCATGTGTGAAGGGCTTGCCAGCTTTAAAAAAAAAAGAAAAGAAAAGAAAAAAAAAAAGGAAATATTTTCAGGTAGTACAATTACCCTCGAGTCCCCTTGATCTTTCAGATGGCTTCAAAATATTAAAAAAACACAAAAAACAAGTCTCTGCTCCACTGCTCTGAAATAAACCAGAAAATACAACACAGAAAATGGCTAGGCAGAATGCTGTCAAACATACAACGTATATAAATTGAAGAAGAGACAAATATGCCTTAACTTACTACTAGGTAAAAATAGTCTTAAACAGTTTGGATTTTTCACCAGATAGTGTATTATTAAAAGCAACACCTTAGATCCTTAGATTATTATAACTGAAGATTGCATAAGTCTAAATTTACTGTATTCTACTGATTATGCAACTTTTACATTTGGGATAGATGGGAGCCAAGTTTCACTTTACAGTTGTGCTGCAGTAGCAAAATGCTGTTGCATTTGAGTTTACAACACTGCAGAGGAATTAAAGCCTCCCTGTGTTTACCTGATTGTGTTTAAGTCATAAACATTTTGATTCAACTACTTGATGAAATAATTTCAAAGTCAGAAAACTTGTCTTTGTTATTAAATGGTTTCGCAGATCACTAAATGAATGTAGTAGCAAAGTGTAAGGAGTCCATATTTTAAGCCATTTCTTATGATTACTAAACATCACCATCTTCTTTATGGTCACTGAAAGTCAGCCTATTGTCTTCATGGAGCTTTGGAGAAGGCCCTTTTAAAATTCTTAATAAGTGTACTCAACTTTTAAGGCCTAAGGATTAGATCCGTAAGAGGTTGCAGCATGCAGCTTTCAGATGCCTGGCATCCTCTGTGGGCTTTCTATGCAAGGTATGGGGAATCTGGCACTTAAAATGAGAATCAATAACCACTGTACCGACCAGGGATTGCCTCAGTGTCTAGTCAGAAACTCTGGCAGCAGGACTGCAACCTGTCCTCCTCTTGGGCTTAGATGCTTAACTCCAGGCTGCATGGAGCCTCAACCCTCTCCTGGTGTTAGGGACCCTTTAGTTGAAACATGAAGCAGGATCATCCTTTTTCTTTTAAAAAGCAGCTAGAAGGGGAACAGCAACACAACCTCTATATAGTAGCCCAGTGGCCAGAGAATGAACTCAGGATGTAGGAAATACTGGTTCAACTTCCTCTTCACTGAAGATGGTTCAATTCTACATTTCCTACTTCCCAGAAGAGTGCCTGAAGGCACTTCCAATCTCTATGGGTACAGCTGTTCCACACTGCAGAAAAGGATTAAATTTACTTCATCAGTCACACTTACCTCCTCACCCAAGGTTTAGGGCACTTGCCTCAGAAGAGAAAGACAAGTGGTCTGTATACAGACTCCAAGAACTGCTTCTGTATTTCATGCCATGACCATTTAATGCAAAATGCAAGAGCAGCCCTCTGAGCAGTAACCAGAACCCAGGTCCCTCCCCCTCACACCTGTCTACCCTACCTACTAGGCTACAAAATAATACATTATCTTCCTCCCCTTCTGACAAATCTGATTTTTTTTTATTCATAGTGAACCAGCTTCAATGGAATGGCATAGGGTGTCCTGTCCCCTGAATAGCACGGTCGTGGTGTTTAGGGCACTCTTCTGAGAGGTGGGAGTTGTGGCAGTTCTGGGAGTCCCATTCAGGCTGAGAAGAGAACTGAACCCGTCACCCACATTGTGACGTGGTATGAAAGAGGAGAGCAGCACCACCACCTCTCCAGCCCCTGTGCTTGGACAAAAGTGGCAACTGATTCTGCAGGTGTGCTCCGAGTAAGCCCAGCAGATTGGGCCCCTCAGGCCACAGAGGCAGAGGAAAACTCCAATGTGGCTTAGGCACAAGGGACTGGTGAGCAGCTCAGGACCGAGGCAGACACAGAGCTTATGGTGTCTGTATTGGTGAAAAATTAAGAAACTACATGGGGGTTTTGAGGACTTCCCTTAACTGCTTAAATATATTTGTGGATCTACTCCTGAGTATATTGTTAAAAAGTATTTAATATTAATTTTACAACAATATTGATTATAATTTAAAGTATCCCACTTCAGTACAAAACTGAGTTGTTCTGTACATTACAACTGGTTGCAGACGTAATAGAATTTTAAAATTCAGTTTTAAGGCATCTATTGTAATTTTCCATCTGTAAAGTCAATTTAAACAGTGTCCTGGTTTCCAGGAAAATAGCCTTGTCAAGCCTTTCTTCTGAAGTTTAAGAGTTGAAAGAATTTCATCTTGGTCAATAACTTGGTGTCTAAGTTATCAAATTATTAGTATTAAATTACTTCCTGAAAGTAGTTCAGTCTTTTATTCATTGCTCTTCTGGTAACCATCAACTACAGATTTAAGAAAGTAGCTTCATATTAAAGCTTGATAAAGGGATAGTCCCAACAGTAGCACTGCATCTTTTAGCTATGATGACTTGGAAGTGAAAATAAATTTTTAGACAGAGGATTCTTGCTTGTTTCTGCATATTGTGTAAAGACCATCACATGTAAATCTCCTGAATAGCAGAAGAGATATGAAGGGAACTGCTGCACGCCAATATTTCATGATACTGTTTGAGCTGACTTTTTATTGGAAACCCAAATTTACCCTGGGGGAGAGCAGGACAATCAAATTACGGGAATGGATGGTTTGTTTGAGGAGCACTACATCAGTGTGCCTGCAATTTGAAGAGCTCAAAATACTGCTTCTCATTGCATGGAACTAAGCTAATGATGTCACTGGTGGCTTGTGTTGAACAAGACAACTGGGATAAAATTCCTTTACTTTTTAGCTCTTCTGGTCTATTTTTGGACCCTGTCCATATGCCCAATTCAACATTTTTTCTTGGGGTGATTTATAGACATTTCTATGGTGTTATTTATGCTATCATAGTATCCCACTAATCCATATACGTCCACTTAGAAAATAACCATTGTCAAAGCTCCTACTGGGAGATTTCTGAAGATTATCAGTTACTATCATCCCAGAAGGTACATACTTTAAAAAAAACAAGCCTCCTAGGGCATTTAAGTGAGGGCAGGTTATATTAGAAAAACCCTAAAATAAAAAAAAAATGGCACCCTGAGATCTAGGCAGATTGTTGCTTCATGACTTTCAGATAAAATTTCCCAAATTTGGAAAGAAAAGTGTGCAAGGTTTGGTTGTTTGTTTGGTTTTTTTGGGGGGGTGGGGGTGGAAATCAATGCTTGTGCTATGGTCACCATGGTTTCTCATAGTTAAAATGTGTTCTGTTCTGTTCTGTTCAAGTAAGGATTTTGCACGTTGAACACTCCTCTGTTATAATTATGTAATTGTGTTTGCTGTGGGGTTACAGAAATGCAACTAATGGCAGAACTTACTTTTGCCATAAGCCTAATCAGTTATGGGAGATGGATTCTTAACTGCATTTCAGGACACACACACACACACACACTCAAAATTAAAAAAAAAAAAGAAGCAACAAACCAACCCCCCCACAACCTCCTAAACAAACAAAAACGCACATCTGGCGATTAAGGAAGTGATATTTTTAGAGTCACTCTTCAGACTAGATCTGTATTCTCTCTTTCTGTCGCACAAATATTGATCTCGCAACCGAGGCAGTTGTACACAGGTCAGTTCTCTTGCATCTATCATGAATCTTCTTCTCCATTCCGTGTCCTAAACCATCTCTTTCTACAAGAAGAGTTCCGCATACTAACATATTTCTCAAGTCACTTTTATGGAAAGAAGGAAGAAATCCCTAGAAACTGGCATGGAAATAAAGAGTTCTGGGAGAAGCGTGGAGACACTTAGAGTTGGTCCCAAGCAGCGCTGCACACCTACGGATGGATCCGTTTGTTAGTTCGCTGGGATTATCCCACCGGCAAAGACCACAGGGACAAGGATGCCGTTCGCGGGCAGGTCGTTATAACTCTAAGCTATGGGATGGCAACCAGAGCACGGTGCTTGAAGGCATCTTGCTCGGCACACGTGTCCCGGGGGGCGGGGAATGGCAGGGAAGGGTCTGGGGCTCCACCACCAGGATCAGGCCCCTCATGGCTGCCCCGCCATCCGCCCTTGGCACCAACATCTCACGAGTTGAAGCTGCCGGCGTTTTTAGCGCTCGGCCCCCTGTGAAAAGCTACCTTGAACTGTACTCGCTTTCCCAATGGGAATAACCCCAGACATCGCGATGCGCATCACAGCCAGTCAGTCACGAATAAGCGAATCAGGCTCGACTTTTAGGAGATTTCTATGCAGGATCTGGTTTTCCTACCGGAACCGTATCGTCCCGCGCCCAACAGGAGCGTGCGCGCTTTCTCTCACCGATGCGGGAATAAGGAGCACAGGAAAACTCCCCCCCCATTTAAAAGGCGACAAACGACGAAGACGGAGACGCCAGGAATGTCGTGAAATAACCACACGTGTTGCGATCGGTTTGTTTTCCCCCCTCCCCCGAAAGGACCGTGGAAAGACTAAGCCGGGATCCAGAAGAGGGCAAATTACAAGCGATCCCCGGTCGGAGCCATTTCTGCCCCCGTTTCGGAGCCGAGCCGGTTCTAGGGCAGGCCCTGGGCCCGTCCCCACCCCCGCTCGGGGCCGGCCGGGTCCTCTAGGCCGCGGGGGCTCCTCCAGCCCGGCCCG
>NW_017728925.1:17455723-17469227 GCF_001723895.1 Crocodylus porosus
GGGTGGGGTGGGGCGGGGCGGAAAGCGGGGAGGAGGCGACGGGGGCGGGGCAGAATGGGAGCGTTTCCTAGGAGATGGCAGCACCGGCTGGGCCCTGCGGAAGGGGGAGGCCGCGGCTCCCCCGCTGCTGGAGGCACCCCGTAGACTTGCATGTATTGACGTACATTATACAGACACACATACAACCATATAAAGATAGGAGTAACCCTATATTGGGAAATATGTAGAGTTAGTATGCACTATTACGTCATGTTCACCTTAAATCATATACTGTACCCTATATTGGGTCATATATAGATAGATACAGATCTGTCTCTGCGTATACTAACCCTATATATATGACCCAATATGGATAGGGTTAGTCTTGCCTTTATATGGTTGTGTGCATGCATACACACACGTTCCACTATATATATCTTTATATAGGTAGATATATTGGGTCTATACAGACAGATGAACGCTCCAGGTCTTGAGCAGCGGGAGAGCCATGGCTGTCTCTTGCAGGAAGCTGTGGCCGCCCACTGCAGGGCACAGCCGATGCTGCTGTCTCCTAGGAAACACAGCCGCTCTGCTCCATCCCCCTCACCTGCTCCCTGCTGTCCCCAGGGGCACAGCAGCTTGTCTGCTCCCACCTATGACCCAATATATATAGGGTTAGTGTACCCTATATTAGCTCATATATACACTATATTGTATTTCCTATATTGGATCATGTACATATATGATCCCATCTATATAGGGTTACTCGTATCTTTCTATGTTTGTGTATGTATAACACAATATGTAAAAAGATATTATTATATTGTCTAACTAGAGACATATATACCTAGCTAGATGGAGCCCTGATCCCAGCTGGGACCTCTCTTTCTCTCTCTCTCTCTCTCTATATATATAGCTACATAGATAGACTAACCCTCTATATCAGAAGCTTTTCTAAATCCATCAGATGCTCTGCAAGGATATGCATCATCTTTGCCTCCCCACCCCAACCTGTGATTACACCCTGAAACAGAGCATATGCCACGACCAAGGCATCCTGCATTTCACTGGACTGTTTTGTTTTGTGTCAAAGCTTCAGGCAGAGGTGATTTTGTGCAACTTCATCTCTCTCACATATTCCTGCCCAGGGCACCAGTAGGTCCACAAGGATGATCATAAAGGCCTTCTCCACTGTTAACGGCTGAACATGGAGATCCACAACACAGCTCTGACCAATTGATCATAAGAGTCTGATCCTTTCCTTCAGAGAGAGGATTTGTCTGGCAACAAGTTGTCAGTTAGAACTGGCAAAGAGTCTTTGATACTTATTGAACTGAAAAGGACATGAGCACAGTGGGGATTTTAATGTATATGCTGAGGATACTAGCACAACTAAGTGAGAGCATGCTTGGAGTATTGGATTGGGAAACTCCCTTTATCCAACAGCATTAACTGTAAGACTAAGCTTCAAAGCCGCATAAACCTTCAGATATAATATATAGTATAGAAATAAAACATCTCATTTCCATTTAATTTATTAAGTTATAAATATGGCAAATGGCTACATGTAAGAAAATGGTACAGGGAGACAATGGTACAGGGAGACATCTTTTAGGGTACATGTGCATGAGGTCTTTTTTCTCATAATAAAGTTTACCAAGGAAAAATTTTAGCCACTGAAGAAGTAACAGACAACATCACTTCCTCTCATTCACATGCACTATGAACAGCAGAAAGAAACAATCCTGCTCTCATTGAAGGCGCATATCAAGATTACATAGCCTCTACTTCCCCTTCATCAGTTAAGAAACATGCACACCCACAGCTATGTAACAGAGACAAACAAAAGCCAGGGAACAACTGATATGAATTCATATCAGTGAGATTCATGCACTTACCAGAAACACGTTTGCAGCTGAACAACTTCAAGAACAGTCAATAGAAGGTATCTGCTCCAAATCTGCACAACATTTAGCTATTATGCTACAATATAAATTGTTTTTGTTAAAAAACAAACCAAAAAGAAATCACTGCTTTTCCTATTTTTTTCTCTCTTTTACATGTGATGGACCAGAGTTTAGAAGTGTGCAAACTGGCAGGCACAAACCTATATATACATCCAAATTACCATTAATGATCACAAAACTGTAAATGCATAACAGCATGTTTTGAAATTCAGGCCCTTAAATTTTAATACTATAAGATGGCAACCAAAACTGAACCCTCCACATTTATTATTTTCTGAAGAACCAGCAGATCCGAACAGTAAATGCAAGGACTGTGAATGCACATAAAGAACACGAAATCAAACTAGAAGTGCCACAAAAAACAATTACTGCAAGTACGAACTAGCCACTTTTCAAACGGAAAAACACAGTAAAAAAAAAAAACCAACCTAAAAAAAAAAAATGCATCGTGCATCAGTACTCAACAAACATAAAAACATCCAATTCCTCAGTCTGGCAAATACAACTGTCACAGTTAGAAGACCACAAAGGAAGCAGTGCCAAATAGTTATATAAGAGAGCGAGCTAAAAGACAGGTTAGTTAACACACAGCACTGGGACTCAGACTATTTTAATATCCAGTCATATCACATACCTCCTTGGAAGTTTGGCTTTATTCCTATAAAGATACACACATGCTTAACTTTACATACTGCAAGTCATTCACATGAATTTTGCATCATGAAGGGACCCTATAGAAGTCAAGCACGTGTAAAAGCTCTCTTGGTTCCTAGACTATAAAATAGGGATAGGAGATACAATCTGAATAGACAACATAATCCCTACCCCATAGAGCATCTCTCCATGACTACACATCACCTAGCACAATGGAGCCCCGATCCAGGCTGGGACCTCTAGATACTTGCATAATCCAAAGTATCAGTGGCTGTTGTATTAGTTATACATATCAGTTTATCGCGGGGGAGTTCATCAGTTTTGCATAACTATCTAGTGGACAGCTTAGTACAAATCCAACCTCAAAGACAGTGAAATGACTAATGTTATTAACACTTCCAAAACTGAGTTTTCAATTGGGAAAACAGTCTGTACACTAGGACAGTTGAATGCTGCTTTTACAGATAAGAGGAAGTTATATTTAAGTTGTAGAGTTTCCATCCTTGGAGGCTTTTAAGACCTGGCCAGACTAAGCCTTGGCTGTGATGATGTAGTTGGGGCTGGTCCTGCTTTGCGCAGGGGGATGGACTACATGTGACCTCCTGAGGTCCCTTCAACCCTCCTTTTCTATGATTCTATAAAATATCATGTGTACCGAAGCCCCACTTACCCCATATAATGCTTCTAGATAGATGACACATCTTATCCTATGATCTATTAGCAGCTGTCACAAAATACTTATCAAACTTCCAAACTATGCAGAGCACAGATGCCAGAATTTCTTCAACTCAGTCATAAGAACTTTGTAACTGTATTTCTGAAATTGGGCAAAAAGTTTATCTATGTTGTATAAGACACAACAGAACACAGCAGTTTTCATTCATTCTCAGAGATCTTAAATAAATAGCATTTTTCCATTACAATAATGGTATTATTTATATCACATTGACTGGCTCACATGTTTTTCCATGTAATAGGCAGAGCAAGGGTTTGAGTTCTAGAGCATTTTGATGCTTAGAGAGAAAAGAGAAATGATCTCTGACAGATTATGAATACATCTACCCAAACATATATGGCACTGCTTCTATGTATCACAGAATTAGACAGTGAGCAAACCCCATGTCTAGACTGATCCCAACGAAATATAAAGGATGCCTTCCAATTAGATAGATTTCTATTACGGGGCAGCACATAGTTCAGATTTCTCACACTGGCAACATACATCTACAATTTACAAAAATCAAAAGACAAAAATAAGAGAATACAGACAGAAGACAGGACTAGTTTAGACTGTGTGAAACAGAAGTGTATGAAACATTTCATATCAGTGAAAACAAAGCTGTCAGAAGAGTGGGTGCTAGAAAAATTTAGAAAATGACTGTAATAAAATTTGGATCTAATGAGATTCTGTCCAATTAAAAGTGAACTGCATGGTAAGAATATCTATACACCTTTTTTCTGCTTCTCTCTTCATAAAGGCTTCAGTTTTTGTTTGGGGGGGAGTGGCATTGTTTTAAAAAAAACAAACAAACACACTTCTGAGTGTCAGGCCTTGACTTTTTTTTTGCTGAAAGATTCAGCAAAGTGTAATGAAGTGAGAAGTGACTTCCCCCTGGACTGAAACACGAACTGAATGGGTATGACTAGCCACATGAACATCCATTAAACACAGGAAAGGCCACTGCTCTGGCCTCAAATTATTGCAATTTCAATGGCACCACCCTTCAGTGGAAAAAGGAACGGTGAAAGACAAGCAAAAAAGTGTCTCTTTTTAAGAGGAAGCAGTAAAGGAGTACAAACTGTTCCCGTGTTGCAGTTTACTTTCAACTGGCAAAGACCATACAAAGAGTTGCAACAATACTAGTTAAACACAGTAGGCAGGGTTAGTATAAATATGACCCATCTTGATCATTTTCTGACAGACATATATTTGCACTTGTCTCCATTAAATGGGAATCTGTAGAACACCTGGGATTCAGCTACAAGAGGATTCTATGTAGATCCAGGCTCCAGATCTACCCAGAGGGCTGCTAATCATAGTCTATCTTGATTTTTGTGATAGTGTCCAGGATTGTTTTTTCACCACTGCTCCTTCCATGGACTGAAGTCAAGTGCTTTTTTAGGGCAGATTTGTGTTTAAAGTCCATGTCACAACAATGGCACTTGTATGGCCTGTCCCCACTGTGAATATTCAGATGGTCCTGCAGTGTACTTTTGGCAGTAAAGGTCTTCAGGCAAACCATGCACTGGAATGGGCGAATGCCCATGTGCCCTCGGATGTGCCTGTTGAGATTCTTCTTTTGTGTGAACGTTTTCCCGCACTGCAAACATAAGAACAGTTTGTGCATTTTTAGATGTCTGAGATAGTTTTCAAGATGGAGAAATCCTCGGGGACACTTAGGACACTGATGTCGCCATGAATAACCAGAATCCTCCAAACTCTGGAACCCACTTGCTACACTGGAGTTTCCTTCAGTCGTGTCATTGACAAAGGCCTGGAAATAACTTCCTGACATGTCTGAATTTCTGCTCTCAACAGTGGAATTTATCAAAGAATGCTGTGTTTCTGAGAAATACAAACTCGTTTTGGAAGAGGTGCAAGGCTGTGGGAAGGGATCATTTTCCACATTAGCTGCACTCATAGAATCCATTCTGAAGATACATATTTCATCATCTTTATATCCTATTTTGACTGTGGATATTTCTGGTGTTTGTGTGTCTTTTCTTTCCGATACTAAACTTTGCATTGCAGGCTGTAGGACACCATCCTTCTCTTGTTTTACATGATAGTCTAAATTATCAGGGCTGTCTTCAGTAATCTCAATTATTTCACAGTCCTTATCTATACCGTCATCGCTATTTCTCAGTTCCATGTCTGAGGAATGACATTTCTCTGTGCTTTGGCTGCCGTTCTCCATAGAAGCATCAATTTCCAGATACCTGGACAAAGCTTCGGTACATTTCTCTACAATGTGAACCATCTGAAGGTAACTTGCTGCAGTCAGGTATTTCAAAAGCTCCTTCTTTTTAACCTCCAGAGCTCCAGTATAACAAGAGAGCAGCAGCTTTCTGCCGACCTCAGCACTCTGCAAGATAGTGATTCGCACCTGTTTTGACTGATTGAGCAAAAACTGATCCCTCATAAATGTGGAGCAGGCAGCAAAAATCACCTTGTGTCCATGGAACTCGGTGTCATTGATGTAGATTGATACATCACAAAATAAGTTCTGCTGCCGCAGGAGGTTCATCTTTTGCAACACAGCATCTCCTTGCTGTTCAAACTGAAAATGCAGAATCTCAGAGTCAGTAGCCATGGTGACTTATTCTTCAAAGGA
The DNA here is from genome assembly GCF_001723895.1 of Crocodylus porosus. Lineage (NCBI taxonomy): Eukaryota > Metazoa > Chordata > Crocodylia > Crocodylidae > Crocodylus > Crocodylus porosus. The sequence continues at coordinate 17,461,659 of NW_017728925.1, forward strand.
CACACACCAGCAAACTTCACAATTCAACCGTGGCGCACCAGGTGCAGCTTGTGTTATATATTTCCTTTTGCCCTCATACCCCCAGAGAGGTACAGGGGGTCCCCCTGAAGGCAGAAGTATTCACCAAGATCCGTATTAAGAGTTTTCAAACAGCCAAATGAACATGTCTTGGTGGAATAAACTGCAACTAGGTGTTGAGGAGAAGGCAGTCATGGAAAGGCCCGCTTCTGAGCTCAGAAACTGAAAAAGAAAACACCAGGAAAATGGAGCCAAACTCACTGCAATGTTTCTGAACACCAAGAAGACCCTGCCACCCACTCCCCATTTATTTTTTTTAAACTCTCCTCTCTGATGCTTTCTGCTTGCTCCTGCAGCTGCTTCCATTAGTAAATAGGAACTGCTACATGCTGCACAACCTGCATTCTGGTAGGAACCAAACCCAGCAGCAAATGCAAGCTGTGCACGCGCACGCAGCAAGGAGGGGAGCTCCAGTCTAACGTCCCATTCCCCTAAGGATGGGCCTGACATCAGCTTCCCAGGGCCCAAGACCCACTGGAGCCTTCAGCACCCCCTCCATGACCACCCAGGGGCTTCAGGGCGAGACACAAGGCTCCGAAATACCGCGGGGTGGAGGGCGAGTCCTGGCAGGTGCTTCACGAGCCCTGTTGCCCCCGCCTGAGGAGGGCCCCGCGCCCGGTGCGTCACTGTGGAGCCTCACGGAGGAATTAATTCGGATACAGCATGAAGGACGACCCTGTAGGTGAGAGCGGGCGGCAATCCCTCCCCATCGTTCCCCGCGGGACAAACCTCCCCTACACCTGCCACTGCCGCCGCTGCCTTCTAAGGCTGGGCCTCGGCCGCCGCCACGTGACCGGGGCAAAGAGCCACTTCCGGGTCGCGGCACCCTGTGCTTCCGGGGGGCAGGGCGCTCGGCCCGGAAGCAGAATGCAGTGGCGGCGCTTCCGGTTCCGGTGCCACCACCAGAGGAGAGAGGAATCGAAGTGCGTGTTCCTTGAGGCGAGCGGAGCCAGGCTCCGGGAGGGGCGGCAGGGTCCGATGCCCAGAAGCGCTGGAAGCGGGGGGGTTTCTCCCCGCAGCACAGCCAGGGACGGCTCGGCTCCTTCCCGCAGGCAGAGGCGCAAGGCCCAGGCCACAGCAGGGACAAGTGCCAGCTCCTCTGCAGCGGCAGGAGAGGCGCTGGGACCCCGTTACCGGCCAGCGGGGCAGGCCCGCTCCCCCTCCCCCACTTCCTCCAGGCCCTTGGTACTGGGCTGGTGAGCAAAACGTATAAAGCATCCCGCATTGATCGACCCTGTTCGCGCGGTGGGGTGTTTCCTTCTGCTGGGAAATCACACACGGAGGCTGCACAAGCAAGGAACGTAGGAGCGAGTTTATTATAAGACTTGGTAAGGCTACAGAGCTCCTTCCATCTACGGGTATCACAGCACTTCACAAACGACAGGTTGGGCCGTACGGGAAGAGGTACAGATAGCAAAGTATCACTGTCCCAGCAGATGAGAAGAGGCACAAAGGGCGTAAGTGAATTGGCCGAGGCCATACGGAGTCTGAACCCGCAGGTGAACTCAAATCAAGTTCTTCTGCCCTTCACCCATGAGCCCATTCTTTTAGATGAGCTATGGGCAGAGGTTAGCAGACTTTACTTTTGGCAATACATTGGAAGTAGCTTGCTGATTTTCAGTGACATCTCACATTCATTTGTGCCATTGTCAGACACTGCCCATTGGTACCGCTTTCCACACGATTCTTGGCTGAGGGCAGAATTAGATTCAATCACTGTAGGAAAAAATGGCACTTGCTCTGCCTGACAGTACTACCATATACAATGTGATTAAAGTTTTGGACGAAACTCGTAATCCTTCCTATTGCAAAAGGCATATATAGGAGAGGCCTGATTTTCCTTTCAGACGACTATAAAAATCACCGCAGACCCTTCAGACCTGTACAAAACAATACAAAGAAGCCACGAAAGTTGGCTTTTCCCTCAAACACTACCCAAACTTCAAACAAAAGGGAGAAAGATGTCATAATACAATATGAAAAGCCACTGACCAGCTGTGATAATGCTTTTTAAAACTTCTTCCTAATAGCTAAAGAGGTTGCTACTAATTAAGTCTGTGGTAAAGAAAATATATTCAATTTATCCTCTGTTCATGGAAAATGATTGGCTCTTCCTATATCAAGTTAGCACTGTGAACTAGCTTCCCTATCTCATCTGTACATTTGTTTTTAACAAGGCCTAACACAGAGTTCCAATCTATCAGTCTCTTTCCTTAATGTAACTTTACTTTTTTTTTTTTAATCATATGGGTACTTTCTCTTTCTGCTCTCTACCCCTTCTCAAATGACTCTAGCATTCAACATCACTCTCCTTTTAACATGCTCAATTTTCAGGTCAATTCAGTAAGACTTTAGTGTCACAACTACCTAAAAAGTTGTGCTGAAGGGGAAGATAACTTCTATAAAAACAGCAGACTAAGGTAGTTCTTTTAACTCAGTGACCATCAAGTAAATAGGTGCCAAAACAAAACAATAAGTGGGGTCTATGTATTTTTAAAGTAATTTAATAACACTAAGGAGGAAGTTATATCCAGCCCTTGTAGGAGCTCATTCAATTATCAGCACAGTGTTTTACACATGGTTAGGACAACTGCTACACTCCTTTTTTGAATATGTAGGAGCAGTACCACATAATCATAGAAAATTAGGGCTGGAAGGGACCTCTGGAAGTGTAGTGCAAGCCCATGCCTGAGGCAGGATCATCTCCATCCAAAACTTACTATACAAATCCTTGTCTAACCTACTAATAGAACATGATCAACAGTTGCACAACTACAATGAATAGCACCTTAATCTGCCACAGGTCAAGTAGGGAGACAACAGTGGTTGCTGTCCTGCTGCTGTAAAGTTTGTTAAAATGTGCTTGAGAGATCCAAGGAAGAGGGTTAGGTCCCCAGCTACAGAGGAAGGCAACCCTTTTTGTAGTCCATACTAGCTTGGCTGTGGAGCAGAATTCCCTCCTAATCCCCAGATGTGATGACTGGTCTGATCCTGAATAGAGGGGCAGGGCCCTTTAACTATAAACCTCTAAGTTTTAGTCCCAGCAGGAATACTAGCATCCCACAGGCAAAATGAAATAAAATGAATCTAGCCTTTTACTTAAGGAAACTTGGCACTCAGAGTGACTTACAATAAAGTTAGATGTGTTTTAGACCCAATATAAAGTTTATCTTAGTCCCTACGAAAGTTGCCTTTGGATTTATAATAGCCCCAAACTACATTTTAAAATTCACAATTTAGGAACAAAGCAATGACCAGCTTTTTTCCCCCCCTGCTTCTCCTCCATTCCTTCTTTTGCCTGTTTGTTCTAGCAACTATAGCAGTCATGTTTTAGAGTCCTACCACTCCATTCTGCTCTCCTTTTTGCTGCTTAGATCCATACTGTACCATTGTGCTAGGTCATCTAGCCCCATACTGCATGGTCTACCCCTTAGCCTGTTGTCCTTTTCCAGGCTGAAGGGTATGGTCTTTAGCAGATGTCCTTCACCCAGATGCATCTGAACAGTTTGAGCATCCTCCTCTGCAGCATTTTTTAAGCGTTCATATTTTTATGCAATTCTAGTCTCTGCTTTTGGAACCGGACAATTACCACATTAAAATATATTTCGAACCTAAACAAAATGGCCAGAATTCAGTGATTTAATACCCTGACATCACTACCATTATTTAATCCACACTTGTCCATGTAACAGTTCAACAGAACAGTTTAAAATTCTTAACTCAAAAGCTGATTCTTCACTTTCGTAGCGCTTCTCCCTGTCTTCTATTTGGGGGTCTAAATTAGATCTGTAAGATTACCACTTCTCTAACTGTACATCATAATGCCTTCACAAAGAATGTCAAATGGCTACAAAGTCCTTTTAAAACTTATTTCTTGGTAATTAAATGCAGGTTGGTTTTTTTTACTATAAGAGTGTTGAACCTACCTGTTGTTCAACATGTTAACCATAAAATTAAGAGCCTTTTTGTTTCTCATTCAAACTCACATGCAGAGTATTAAACTAAACTGGAAGCATAATTCAGTTTCATGAAGGATCTCCTGGAAAACAACTGCACTGGAAGTAACATTTGATCTGAATATTAGGAGCTGTTCTTTACCAAGAGTCAATCAATAGGTTACTGGGCTATGCTGCATGTCAGTACAAGTATGAACCTCTGCTGTGAGCAGCATTCTTCGTAAGAATGTAAAGTAGTTCTTTCTGCCCCATCTGGAATAGAAGCTATCTAAATGGAATTGTCCCTGTTACTTTCTGAAAGCAACACAGGATAATGCCACAGTTCCAGTTAACAGTCTACTTCCTCTAAGTCTGATGCATTTAAGACAGAGTACAAGAAGCACCACTGAGCAGACAATAAAAATGCAATAACTTACAGAAATTCCTATCTGTAACTTGCTCCAAACTTCCAGTTTTATAAAGTTGAAACCAACATGTATGCAGGATGTTAATTCCATTATTCAGGGACTGTATTTTGTAAGTCTGAAGAATCAGGTATTATAATTTAACACTGCACAGTGTGCGTTAGTATACCAAATTTTTGCTCCCACCCCAATTTACTTGATATGTGGCCCCATAAGATGTCAAGGACAGTTAATACAGGAGTGAAAAGTAATTAAAAATCGGAGGGAGTTTTACATCTCAGCTGCTGAAACATTCTTTTCACAGTGTCAAACAACAGCATTTCACACTCCAGCTTGGCTTTAAAACTAAATCTGAAGGTCACAACTATGGTTTCCGTGAACAATGCTTACAGAAGGTGGAACAATCGTTTTATTTGGAAGTCTTCAGCATGTCTCAGTACATACAGTGGTAAGTGCCCTTTTAGTAGCCCCAAGTGAGACAGCATCAACAGAAAACTCAGACCTTGATTCTAGGTGGCCAGTCTCATAATCATCAAGAATCCCACAAAATCATTAACTGACCAAACTAGACTATTCAGGGCTTTAGCTTCTTGTAATGCACATCTATGTTAAAAACCCTGAGAATTGGGGTTGGGTTGATCAGCAGAGGGAATTTGGTAACAGTTTAGAAGGGACAAGAAGTGACACAGAGAAAAGCATTTAATTTTAACTTTAGGTGCCTAAGGTGGTATCGGAAAACAACTGTCTTGATACACAAATTAGCAGTTAACTACACGGAGTGCTCTCAAACTATCCAGTGCTTTTGGAAAAGGTGGGTTTCTGTGTCTCAAGACTTCTCTGGCTGTTTTCTCCATCTGCCCAGTCACAGAGAGACCGTTAACTGTATAGGTGGCTTCTCTACAGCCTACAGTAAGTCTGTCAGAAAACATTAGTCCAAAGATCAGTGGTTCTCAACCCGTTTAGACTCAAGGCACCCCTTTATCGCTCTGTGAAAATTAGTGGCATACCAGCTGAGAATCACTGAGCTAGAACCTAACTGATGCTAGGCAAGGAGGGTGGGGGTAGGATTTTACCCCACTGTGCTCTACTTTTTCCACTGCCTGTCCCCTCCCAGCCCCTGGTCTATACCCAAGGAGGAAAACATTGCACCTCTGGGGACTTGAACATGGGCAACTGGGACCACGCAACACCCCCCTGGCCAGCCTCAGAAGCATGGGAGAAGGTGGGGTTGGAGAGACAAGCTGTCCAACCACCTGCCTGTCTGCATCCAGCAGAGCACACTGCCGGATCATGGACTGACCTGGGAGCTGCTGGGCATAGGGAGCAGCCGGGGGAAACCGCTTGCCTGTGGGATGCTGGGGTGCCCGGTGCCAGGCAGGAGGAGTGATTGTTTTCCTCCTGGCACGGGGGCCAGACACCACAGCAGCCTTGGAAGGACCCCAATTGAGAATCACTGCCCAAGACTGAATTGGAGAAAATGAGGCAGTCAATTTAACCCCATCATCCACAATAGGGGCACAGGTAGAAACTTGCAGGAAGATGATATTTTTGGTGAATAACAATGACTAGAATGCAGGCTGAAGACCTATTATGCTTTGTAATTCAACCCTCCTGTATACAACTTTATGGAGCAGGCCACCTGCTTGGCAAAGAGACTGAACCGAACTTGTTCCTCTCACCCAGGACACTTCCAAAGGGCTGCTTCCGCAGCTGCTTAGTTGACACAAGTACTATCACTCCTTAAATTGAGCACAGCCTGGGCCAGTTTTCCTGCATCCAGTACCTGGCTCGCATCCGCTGGCTGACAGACCTTACTGTCTGTAGCAGTGCTACAGCTGAATGAGTCGAAGTCAACCGTTATATCTTGAACATTCCTTTCATTGGCATTGTCAAAGCTATTTTTACCATGTAGCTGTTTAAGGTGTTTCCTCAGGACAGGTTTATGTGCAAAAACCATGTCACAATAGTTACATTTATGGGGCTTGTCTCCACTGTGCAGGTTTAGATGGTCCTGCAAGGAGCATTTCTGAGAGAATGTCTTCCCACAGATCTTGCACTGAAAAGGTTTGATCCCCGCATGTACCCTCATGTGCCGGTGGAGATTGCCTTTCTGAGTGAATGTCTTGCCGCACAGCAGACACATGAACAGTTTATGCATTTTTAAGTGATTAGCATAGTTTTCCAGGTGCCGGAACACCCTGGTACATTTGGGACACTGATGATGCCACTGGAGCCCTTTGTCCATGCCTCGATTGTTGGGGCCAAACATCTCTTTAGAAGCCATCATGATATTGTCACCACCAGCGTAGGAAAGAGCATAGTTGTGGAGATGATTCTGCTCGATTTCATTCGCTCGGTTTTCCACCGTGGAGTTGATTAAAAAGTGCTGTGGCTCGGAGGAATGCAAAGCAGTCTGTTCGGAAGAAATGAACGGGGCCGCGTCCTTTTTATTTCTGACCTCGGACACCTCCCCGATGGACTCGACCTTGACAATCTGGATGTCACTGTCCTCCATGTCCAGGCTGTCTTCTGAGGGCTGAACGCCTGGCGAGTCCTGCTGCAGGGAGTCGTCCTCGTCACCCGGTGGCTCCTTCAGCTCCGAGGAGTCGCTCTGCCGCTCGCAGTCCTCCTTGCCCTCCAGCGGCTGCTTGGGCTTGATGAACTTCCAGAGCGCCTGCGTGCAGCGCTCCACAATGTGGCTCATCTGGAGGAAGCTGGCAGCCGTCAAGTAATTCACCAGCTCCATCTCGGGGAACTCCAGGATGCCACTGTAGCAGGACAGCAGCAGCTGCCGGCCCACCTCAGAGCTCTGTAGGATGGAGATCTTCACCTCGCGGGAGTCATTGAGCAGGAACTGGTCGCGCAAGAAGGGGGAGCCGGCGGCGAAAACAATCTTGTGCCCATGCACCTCCGCGTCGTCCACACGCACCACCACATCGCAGAACTTGTTCTCCTCGCGCAGCCGGCTCATCTTCTGCAGCATCGAGTCGCCGTAGTTGTCGAACTTGAAGCGCAGCAGGTCGGCGCGCTCCGACATCCTGGCCCCACCGGCGGGACAAAGCAAGGGGGTGAGGGATGGGGGGGGAGAAGGGGCCGCCCCGGCCCCGCGGGTACCTCAGCGGCCGCGCTGC
>NW_017728925.1:17469327-17516028 GCF_001723895.1 Crocodylus porosus
GCCGCTGCCGCCGGCGCCACCGAGCGCGGCGCCCCGGAAGCGCATGGCGCTATGACCCGGAAGTCATCGCCGCCGCGCCCCCGGAAGCGGTTCTTCGGCCCGGGTCACGTGGCGGGGGCGGAGGCCCGGCCCCGGGAGGCAGCGGCGGCGTCTGGGGTAGGTGCGGGACGCGGGGGCGGGGGGGAGCCTTTCCTGTCAGCGCCGGCGGGAAGCAGCGTCTCGCTCGGCGTTTCTCCCCCCGGCCTATGGGAGCCGGTCGTCAGCGTCGCCTGTGGGGCAACGAGCCGCCCCCCGCCCGCCCGCCTGCCTACGGCGGGGAGTCGCGGGTGTGCCGTTCTCCTCCAAAGGAGCATCCGTTTTTAAAGTGTATCGGCCACCCGCCCGTCCCGCCTCACCGCCGGGCTCGGAAGAGAGGTGCGGTGTCTTTTACTAGGAACCCCCCCTCCCCCCCCCCCCCCAGATAATTATTTCGTGGCAAGCTTTTGGGCACGAACCCCCTTCCCCGGGTCGTGTCCGGTGTCTGGGTGGTAGCCGCACGTCCTAGAGGAAACCTTGGGACAGGTGATCTCTTTTATTAGACCAGCAAGACTTCTGTAAAACAGTGTCTTTAATGGCAAGCTTCTGGGTATCGGAGAAAAGATTGTAACAGTCCCCCCCCCACCTCCGGGTTCATATTTTGTAGGATTTTGTGGAGGAGTCGATAGATGGTAAGCTCGTCCGGGCAAGTGGCTTGTAGCTGGTGAGGGGTCTCAGCTCTCCTGTGAGGCTCTGTGATGATGCAGATTACTTTGAAATTTCAATTGCAAATGTAGGAGCAAGATCTCAGGTGGTCACAGTTGTTTCCTGCTTGGGAAATTATGAAGATTTCATTAAAAAAATCAGCTAAAATTAGATATCTTCCACGTGTCCAGGTGGTAGCTGCATGGGGCTAGAGATGTCTGGTGTCCTGGTGGTAGCTGTATTTGTCTAGAAGAAAAGGCAATCGGGGGTCTTGGGAGAGGTGATTATTAGACCAACAAGATTTTTGCAAAACAGTGTCTTTAATGGCAAGCTTTCAGGTACAAACACCCGTCTTCAGGCATTAGAGAAAAAACTGTAAAAGTTCTCTTGGGTTGAAATGACAGTTCATATTTCATAGGATTTCACAGAGGAGACAATAGGTGGGAAACCCTAATGCAGTGGTTCCCAACCCTTTTTTGCTGTGACCTGCTGCTGGGAGCGGAGCGTGGTAGCAGCAGCCCATCCTTTGTGGGCAGTGCTGCCAGCATTGCCCCCACAACCCTCATTTGGGACACAACCCAAGGTTGGGAACTGCTGGTCTAATAAAAGATACCGCTTCTACCACAAGCCATGGTTGCCCTTTTTCTCTAGACCAGTACAGCTACAACTTGGATACCTGATGTATAGTCTCACAACCTGCTTTTGGGCTGTGACCCATGGGTTAAGAAACGCTGCTCCAGCGCCTGCAGTGTCGGTCTGGGTGTGTGGGTAGAGGCTGTTCCCAGTGAACTTGTATCAGTGACATTCTCGTGATGGGCAAGTGGAGGCTATGTCAGCATTTCTTTTCAAATCTGCTGTTTCCAAGACTTTCTGCTTGTCTCCGGGGTAGGAGAAATAGCTTTGTGCAGGATCCTGGCATCAGGGCTTTGTCCTTGGAGCACATTAAAAAGAAAATCCTTTTGGTATCTGCTGTAGTGATGGTCCTGTTCAGGCCTAAGTTAGGATTCTATTAGCTTGAACTCTTGCTTGTTGTCTGATACCTGACTTGTTTCTAGTGGACAGTTTGGCTAACTCTGTGATCTTCGCTTCCCATCCATCTTGCTTCCTCGATAATCACAGGTGGACCCTTGAGGCAGCTTTGTTTTGAAATAAATTTGGATTTGGTTAGATTCGGTCCTTCCTCAGAGTCAGTGGGAAGCAATGCCATCCTCTAGCTCTTGTGCTCCTTTGGATAATGGTTTTAAAATGAACTAACATCTTAGCATCAGCCTTAGCTTTTGTTTGCATGCTCAGTATCGTACCCGCTTTCTGGCTCAGACCAATGCTTTCACGAGCATAGAAACTTTCTATCAGAGCCATGGGGAAGGGAAGAAGTTAACTGCTTTCTAAAGGTGTGGCTAGAAGAGAGCCCCATTATTAGATGTTTTTGCAGGTCTATGTTCTGTGGGGAAAATGGGCTGATAGTGACTTTTGGTCTGCTATATTTTGCATTTCAAAGTCTTGATAATGGACTGACTTCCTGAGTGTCAGGGAGAAGTTAGACCGTGAGCTACTTTTCAGTAGCTGACATTTTTGCTGCTTGGTTTCCTGTGTTAAGCTGCTCAGACCAACTCTAAAGCACCCACTGCAGTTGCCTTTAACTACTACATTGTTTTTAAATGTTACCTGTTTATTTTTAATGTTGCTTGTTTATTGAATCATATATGTTTGTGTGATCTCAGGGTGACAAAGTTTAGAAAATTATACAACCAGGAGATACAAAAGTCAGCAGCAGGGAAAGTTGTTGTGAAGCTGGAAAGTTTGTTTTTTTTCAGACTACTGTCAAACGGTCATAAGATTATCCCATCCCTGATGCATATTCTGCAGACACACTCATGTAGGGATGATCACGAAAAATAAGAATTGGTAGGATTGTGCATGTGTAAATCAATATTGAGGATTTCACTTAAGATTTTACACTTCTTGGTTCTTTGTCCTTTTTACTGTGCAACGTTATTTAATGTTGCATTTTTGTTTTGCGTTAGAGCTTCTGAGTTATTTCCTTAATCAGAAAAGAGGGCTATGGCATTATGTTACATGCGGAGCTCTTCCTCTCCTGCTCCAAGCTGCTTTTTAAACAATGAGTTCCTTTCTGCTTTACTTCATTTACATGCATTGTGTAATTGCTCTATCTTTTTTTCTTCCCTTCATTTTTACTAAAAAAAAATATGTTGGCAGTTTTTAAGAAACTGGCAGTGCAACAGTGTGGGGATGGGGAGGTGGAATCCATAAAGGAAAACAAACCTTAACATGTATCATTGGGGAAAGATATGGGTGGAGGATAATATTGTGTTGTTCCCTGTTCTCTGTGCCTTTTTAGTCTCTTCATCACCCCTTCCTCCCCCAGAGATATCCTAGATATTAAATTAAAGGAAATCTGTTAATGCTAATGTTAGCTTCATATGTTGGTGCTGCCTGTTCCTATCCTGTGCAACCGCCCCCTTAATTCTCTGTTCATGATGCTATGTTTGCTTCCTGATGGTCTTTAACAGTCAGGATCATAGCAGAGACTTACTCATTTTCTTCTTTTGCTCTGGCATTATCTATGTATGGCTATTGGATGTTCTGAATTCAGAAAAGCAAGGGCCTGGAAGTGAGGAAGAGCCAGCTTTCTGTATCTGTTTCTCTAGTGGGTTGGTTCAGTCATTGAAGATCTGGCATGCTGTCATCTTAGAGTGGCATTTCAAGCTCCAGTGACTTGAGAATACATTACTGTACTTGCAAGTAATTGGAGGTTAAAGTGGAAGATCTTGTTTTATTGCTTCAATTAAATGCTTTTACATCAACCTTAGGCACAGTCACAAGAAAAACTATGTTCACAAATGCCAGTTCAGGGTGTAGCTATTCACGGGCACTGAAAAAAGAAGGAAATAAATGTTGTATGAGGGCATTGCAATAATATTGGACTCTAATAGGTGTGTTTTCTATTTGCTTTGAGATTGTGTAGTTCTCTCCCACTAATCTAGTTTTTGTTGGCACAGTAGTATAGAGGGAGGGGGAAGGTCCGGTATGACTGCTGCGTAATGACTAAAAAGCAGAAGTAGAAAGTTTTCAAATGCTTGTTTTGAGCCTTGATTTTGCACATCGTTTGCAGTGTGGTGTGATGCAAAGGGTGAAGAAAAGTTACATTTTTCAAAATAAAATTTGCGACATCCAGATCGTCAAGGTGGAGTCCATCGGGGAGGTGTCCAAGGTCAGCCAAGGACACTGCTCCTTTTGTTGACCAGGCTGAAAGGTTTTTTTTCCTGTTGCCTTTCTGTTTTGAATTTTGGAAGCAGGTGTAGCCAGCAAAGGAGAAGCAGTCAATGAAGGATCCTTCAATAAGTTGTGTTTTCCAGACAGTCTGCCTCCTAATGTGGAATTCCTCACCCAGATACTCAGATTTTTGGGGTGCATGTTCCAGTATCTCAGGAGTTTTCTGTTCCATTTTCTAAAACTTCCTTTTTTGTTGTTGAAATTTAATCTCAGAGCAGTGCTACTTATGGTTTGACTTGAAGGTTGGAGTGTGAGAGCTCTGAGTTGTGATGAGAAGCATAAAGCTTTAATTTGTGTCTGGTTGGGGGCTTTCTGTTCCAGATCTTTCATCCAGAAGAATAGAAACCTTAAGGTTTTTAGGTTGCCAAACCTCTTGGCTTTGGAGCATTGTCACTACAGCAGCTTTTCCTTGCTTTCTGATTCTGGGAGATTCCTGGTACCAGCAACTTCTTCTGTAAATCATGGGGACAAATTTAGACTGGCATCCCTTTCAATAAGCTCATAGACTTTCTGTTGTTACTCTGCAATCATGAGTCGTCTGGTTATGGTAAAATGCCTGCAAGGTCCTCTGCAGGAAACTTGGCCTAAATGAATGCTTGGAGGCAGTGAAGAAGGCACAAGAATGACAAAGTGGAAATTTACATGTATTGACACATGATGTTGTTTCAGCAGAACAGACCAGAGGGTGGGGAGGGAGTACATCCTGGCAATTACTCTACCATTGTGTCTTTCTCATCATGCCATTTACAAGACTCTCATACTAGTTCATACCTGATTAAATCTTTGAGGAAATTCTTTGATCCAAAAATCTAGTAACTTTTATGAGATTTTATGAGAGGACCTGGGATGTTTGCACCTCTGGTTTATTTGTGAGAGGTCAACAGCATGTTGTTGATGTTCTGCAGGAAAGACTCGAGCTGGCTCTGATTTTATCACCCCTGTGCACAGTCATGCTCTCAAGCTCTTGTTCCCCCTTGATGTCAACTTGTGGAGTAAGACATTGCTCAACGTAAGAATGGCAAAATAAAACTCTTGGTGTTCTCTTGCTGTTGCAATTTGTTTTTATTGCTACACTTCTGTACAGGGTATGTTGAGACCAATCCTATGCATTCCCGGATTATTGTGTGCCTGAGGTCTTTCTACATCACACACAAATAAGGAATTGAAAATGTGTGAAACTGTACCATGTTTTATCTTTTAAAACCAAATGTAATGCTGTTGAAAAGTGTCAGATTGACAAGCTTTGGAAATAGTTGAAATGCAACACTTCAAGCCAGACGCACTATACCAAAATAAATTGCTCCTTGTCTAGATGATCTTAACAGCTGCTAATAATCAAATCCTCATACTGTCTTACAGTATTGCAGATAGGTATGTACACTTTGAATGAAGGCATTAATGCTTTCATTTGTGTTTTGGTGTAAGGGAGTTTAGTTGAACTGCAAATCTTTTTGGTGATGCAGTTAAGTGCTGAAAGTCAGAGCTGGTAACAAAGCTTCTTGTGTAGTTGGCTTTAGTTAATTTAAGTGAGCAACAAATACCATAAGTGGTGCATTCATGAATGCTGAACTTCAGAACTAGCAGCAGGTTTTTTAATGTAACTTTATAATAAAATGTTTAAAAATATTTTTAAAGTAAAACCATAGTAATTAAACTAGGAAAAATGAAACTACCTCCTGCCTGTAAGCAGAGAGAGGTAGTTAGCCATGTTAGTCTGAAGTCAGGCAGGGTCGGGATACACCTTTATACGCCAACTGAATTGGAGGATCTCTGATTCACTTAGTCTGTAAGCTCCATCTCTACACTGTCTCCTGCCCATAAGACATTCCTGACTAATACCAGACCTATGACACAGCACGTGAAACTTTGAGAAGTGCCTCATTTTCACTGAGTGTCTGGGACTCTTAAAGATGCACTTAAGCTCCATAATAATCTGGGTGCTTGTGAATATGTTGCTCAATAACAAGGGAGAGAGTGTGTTCATCTTTATGGATGTGTTGCCTAGCTTGTACCAACATAACAGATTCTCCTGTTAAAGTGAGACTTCTGCTCCCTTCATCCCCATCACTCCTTGTTTGTTAGTCAAAGTCTCTTGCTGTGTCTTGCAGCTGGCTTTTCTGTGTGGTTAGGCTGTTTCCTGCTGCACCTAAAGCTTTTAGGGCAAGGTGACCTGCAGCTGTGATCTATATTAAAGATGCTGTTTGCTTTGACCACAAATCTGGGTACAGGGACTGAGATCAAGGTGGAAAAACTATAAATTGGGATTTGTGGTCTCTGGGGCACTCTTCAGTGATGAGGGTGTCAGCAGGCTCCTTATGTAGATCAGTGGTTCTCAACTTTTTTAGATTCAAGGCACCCCACATTGGACTCAAGGTCCCCCTCCATAATTTTTGTGAAATGAGCAGCTTCCCATTTCAAAAATGAATTTATTTATTACAGTGCTTACCAGTGGGGTGGGGAACTCGGGCAAAGAAGAACCTGAGCCTGCACTTATCTGCTCGTCTCCTCATTCTTCAGGGCTCCCTTTGAAAGATCTGGTGGCACCCCTGGGTGGGCTAGCACCCTGGTTGAGAATCATTCAGGTACATAAACTGCATTCCTTGGGCCTTTGACAAGTGGTAGGGGAGCCCCACATCTGGGCTGAAGAGAATTTCAGAGAGTTTTTCTCTTTTAAAGTACTTGTTTGAGCAGCAGAAAGATTCTACTCATGGGTTGGGTCAGGGTAGAAATGACAGAGCTTTTGTGTTGGTCAGAAGAGAGGAAGTTTGTGAGTAAGGCTTTCGTGGCCATTCCCAGAAGCAATGCACTTGGGGTAGAAAGCGTCAGCCTGATAGTCTGCATCTTGACAGGGGAAAGTGGAGAAAGACTGGCTTGGGAAGGTGTGAAGAGAGAAAAAGTCTTATCCCAAATTCATTCTAGGATATTGAGACTGGAGGAGACCTCCTCTCAGGCCATGAAGTCCAGCCCCTCTGTTGCAGGAAGCTGCAAACCATAATCCCTTTTGCAGCTGCTCATCTCTCCCTTTGACAGCCGTCCTTGAGTTGTTCCTGGGTTCCCTCAGTTCAGGTTTAGGTACAGGGAAAGGAATCCCTATTGGCTACTTTTAGCCATTGGGCAGTAGGAGATCATGTGGGGAGTAAGACATTGTAATCTAGTTTAAGAGTCCCCTCTTGCTCCCTCAAACCCTTCTCCCTTGCCCCCAACTAAGTCTGTGTGAGAATAAGCAAGGCCTTTTCCATGTCCTCCAGATAACTGGTCTTGATTTAATCTCATCCTGAGCACAGGTTAAAGGAAAAAGAGGAGGGGGGATTCATTCCCCTGACAAACTGGCATGGATGCTTCCATGTTCAGTATTTTAAGATAAGGCTAGACAAAGCCTTGCCTGGGGTGATCTAGACAGGGATGGTCCTGCTTTGAGCAGGGGTTTGGACTAGATGTGACCTTCCAACCCTCATTTTCTATGATTTCCTGGTGTGTTGTTGGTTTTTTTGCCTGAATATGAGGAGTAGAACAATAATGTAAGGGCTTCTCTTCTTCCAGAGGAGATGCACGTGATGTTCTGTCCCGTGGTGACTTGTGAGCTAGGTTTGCATCCAGGCATGTTTGGGTTTTTTTGGACAAATATCAGTCTGGTAATAACTTGGTGCCTGTAGAGAACCTTTCATGAGAAAGGAAGAGTAGTTTGCTGTCCATGTGCAGAGAAGTAGCTGACAATACATCTCTAGAACTTAGAGCTGCAAATGCTTGTGAGGAGACTATGTTATACCACTTAGAAATGTTCCCAGCACTGAATAAGTGAATCGGGTTTAGATGACAATTCCTGGTCCCCAGGCATGCAGCAAATCCTTCTGCCATTGACATGTGGGGTTTCTTTTGCCTTAGTGCCCTAATTTTTGTTAGTAAGAGGAAGAAGGTGCCTTGATGAAGGTGTAAGCAGGAGTAAGAAGGGATGTTCTTGGTTCTGTTGGAGGATTGCTAGCCAAAAGTATTGGGTGCCTTTATACCCTTGATATATCCAGTGGTGTACATTGAAAAACATAGTTATGCCAGGAAGCTTAATTGTTTGGCTGCTGTTTTGGCAGTCAAATAGGGTCAGTTCCCTGCAGGATGGAGGGCCCAATTCAGAATGAAAAACCACTTTGGTTCAGTTATGCCTTGCATGTAGTGAGGGAGCAGTCTTTTGTGGGAAGTGTGGAATTGGGACCCACTGTAGGAGTCAGCTGGCCGTTTGTGCCACAGCACTGTATTTTGAGCAGCGGTCTCTAAGAACTTTTGACGTGGAAGTTCATGGTGCGTAGCTGAACTCAACCTTTTGTTCCTCTCTTCTTGGTGCATCTTGGTGCCAGCTCTGAGTCTGGCTTTTTAATTACTTCTGCTGGCTCCAGCCTGCTGTGCCTGATCCAGCCTACGCTGTTCTTCCTGCTTTATGGAAGTTTGATTCAGTGTGGAGTCTTACAGTGCAGAAGTTTCAGTGAGATTGGTAGCAAAATGCACAGCTCAAGGTTGTATGTGGCTGTAATTACAGCACATCAAATCAGGTTTAAAATGTGTAGCTCTGGGGGGGGGTGGGGACCTTTGTGAATGGGACTCAATAACTGGTGTGCTCTGGCATCTTAATAACATAAAAATCAAGCAATATTTTCATGGATGCAGATTAAGGAAAGCCAGGTAATTTCAGAGGATACCTGGGTGTGTAGTAGAAAATATCCTTGCCCGTAAGATGAGGTATACCTTTGTCATCAGGCATAGAACATACTTCAAGGCCCTGGTCTGTGCTACAGAGGGATCTGTGCCTGGGGGTTGTCTTACATTTTTGTTGTGCATTTTAGGCAGAAACTTAGCTGAGTTTCTTCAAATGTTGGACTTCGAAATAGTTTGGGGGCCTGGTGAAGGTTCTCTGCACTGCAGATTGCAAGTGTTTGAACCAGGTCTCCAAACATGAATCAGTTTGTAGCGTAGATGGATCTTGATTGGGAAAAATTGTTGTGAAATGCTTCAAAAAGATATGTTAATAACTTCCTGCACGTGATATTTAGAAACCACAGTAGCACTTTCCAAGTGGGGAGTTTCACAACAAATTCAAAGCAAGACTGTGAACGCACCCCATCTTAAGAATGGTGGTTGAGTTATGCAGTCAGAAGTCTTGATTTTTTTGCTTAACGGTCAGCAGGTTTCTGAAAAGAGACATTCCAGCTTGTAGCACAAATTTCTATATAAGTATTTTTATGATTTTTGTTTTTCAGGAGTTTATAAAATATTTAATCTCATTCATGAGTCGAACTTCCTTTTTAAGTCATGGATGACAAGGCCTCTGTTGGAAAAATCAGTGTGTCTTCAGACTCGGTATCCACTCTTAACAGTGAAGATTTTGTCTTGGTTTCCAGGCAAGGAGATGAAACGCCATCTACAAATAATGGTAGTGATGATGAAAAAACAGGACTGAAGGTAAGAACCTGTAACCTGAGTTTGTTCTCTATTTCTTCTAAATCAAACTAACAATGGAAGAGCTTAAAGATTGAGTTCCTTGTTATGGAAACCTTGAAAGATGAGAGAATTGATTCAAGAATCAGTTTTGCTTGCTGGCAGATTTTTGGGTTATTTTTGCTGATCATAGGCAATACTTAGGCTGTAGAAAAGGGCTGTCTTTACCACTATCTGCCTTTTCATTTTTCTGACTGCCACTGAAGCTGACATCTTGCATTTATGATCAAACACTGGTGGTATGTGGCTGTTCTTAGTTGGTAGAGGGTTTTGGTTAGGCATGAAATATGATTGTCAGACATCTGGAATTCTGACTTAGTTGCAGCTCTCTGGGTAGAATACCCTTTTTGCAATGAAAATGTCTTTAGTTGATCCATTGATTCTTATATGTATTAAAAGATTTCCCCCATGTGAAAGGTTTTTCTAAAGACATTTGAAGTGGGGCTAAAATCAGCATATTGGACAAGTAGCATGGACTTTAGAGTACAGCCCTTGGAGTAGTTTTTGTGAACATATGGAGACGGACACCATCTTTTCTCTTGGGTCTCTCTCAAAGACACCACATGCCAAGGGGATTTTTGAAAATCACTTCTTTTCCTTGAGTTTATATACTAAAGTGTTCAAGCACCAGGGAAATCTTTCAGTCCTGTTTGTTTTTCAATAGTCTTTGAACAAGGGAGCAAAAATGTGAAGGTCATTCTCAGTTCTGCCTTTCACGTGTACTTGCATTTTCATGCGTTTTTATGTGGCATATCTTTCCTCAGGTTGGCCCATGCTGGAACGGTCTGTGTGGGAACTGGGAAAAAATAATTCACCTTTCTAAGAGCCTTTGAGAACATGTCAGATCTCTGCCATCAGAAGGATGTGTCCCACTGGGCACGCTGGGGAATGCCTGGGGAACTATGTGGTCTTTGGTACTGGCAGATGGGAAGTAGAACAAAAGCTTCACTGCAGATTTCCTGATGTCTTTGCTCACCTCTCTGCTTGCCCCACTGCTCTGTTTGGCTTTCTTGTATTCCTTAGTGATCTTTGTATGCCTGCTGCTGTAATAGAGGCACTCCTCACGAGACCAGGTGACTTGATTGAACAGACGTGGTGGAAGAACAGTTTTTCTTAGTGATCCAGTTTTTTGGTTCTTTTTGTATGATGAAATATTAGAGGTCAAGAGTTGTTTTGCAACTGCAGGAGTTTGAAATATACCATATCTTTCAAAAGTTGAGTCTGCAGAATATCTACAAGTGAGTAGTCCTTCAGTGATCAGCATGGTTCTCACCAGAACTGGAAGAGGGATTGCTTGTTTCCTCGTGTTTGCATTGTATAATCCATTCCCAGGATTTTGGAACACTCTGCTGAGGGATTCTTTCTTTAGAGAACGGAAGTATTGGAGAGCTTCCTAAATCATCAAGAATCTGAGTTCCCAGAAGAGAGGGACATGGCTAGTGTCCATTCCCCTCGGCTAGTGCCAAAGGTTTGGAAAAGTGAAGTGGCTTACTCTGCAGTGCATATCACTCCTCAGTTGAGATGTCTGGACTCTTAATGCAGCTTTAATGATTACCCAGCTGTGAATGTTCTCAGATATTCATAGTTTCAGGGATGCACCTGTATATATTTAGTCTAGCAATATTTTGGTTTGTAACCTAAAAGAAAATGGGAGTGACCTGCAAGGCAAGTACAGTCACCTCTTAAAAGGCCACATGCATCTGATGGATTAATAATTGCAGTTGCCTTCAACTGACTCCCAAAACTTACTGAATTTTATTCAGTTCTGTTTACTTCAAAGTGGAATCTAAACCAGGAAATGCTTCTGAAATCTTTTGTGCATGTGTTCTGTATCCCACTAGAGAACCAGGAATGCTGCCATTGCTTTGGAGCTGGCTTTTTTCATTCTAGGTCAACAACATTTATCAAACAAAATGACACTGTTTCCTGATTTGGAACTGAGCATTGTAGGATCTGGTTTTGCTGGTTGTGAAGAATAAGCTTCAGCATGAATCTGTTTCCGAGGTTGTGCATAATCCTTGAACAAAGTGAATCACCTTGAGCCTTTCCTTTTGCATTCAGTTGTTTGAGAGCATGTTCTGTTGTTTTTTATCACTGTAATCTGAATAATTAATGGAAACATGATACCCAATCTAAAGTCTTTCCTGCAGGAATTTCTCCTGTTAACCTCCTCTCATCGGGTCTAGAGAAAGAAAGGGAAGACGAGACTAGAAAACAGCTCCAGCATTTTTTGACTCCATAAACCACAGTTTCCTATGCAAGACCCAAGTCCACTGGTTTAGTTGGAAGCTAAATTCAAGAGCTGGTTATGCAAAGTGAGCTAATGTCAACCTCAGCAAATCAAAGTGTGTGACCGTGGACCGTGGAAAACTACTTCTTGAAACACAGTCTCTGCATTGGATCAAGGTTGCATGTTTAACATGGAAGTCGGAATGCTTTGGGGGGATAAAGAATTAGATGCACAAGTATAATTTAATTTCTTTGTATTTGCTTAAAGACCCACTGCTATCGGATGGCCACAAAGGAAGTGGAGACTCCTATTAGAGCAACAACAAAACCAATTCCAAAACTGAGTTTGAAGAGGGGACACTTACCAGAATTGTTGTTCACATCTCTAACTCTGGGACAACAATTTGTTCACTCTATGTGCTTCATAAGGATGTTGCTGAATGTGGACAATGTTGTTGAATTTGGTGAACTGTGAAAGATGCACACTGAGCTGGAGAGTTAGAAAATGTTCTTGTCCAAGAAAGTGGACGCTCCTGTTCCTCTTTTTTTGTGAAATGCATCCAGACGAAGACACTCTTGAATAGAGTCCTGGGCCATATTGCTGTTGTGTAGTCAGTCATAAGTCTTTAAGTTTTTTGGTTAAAGTCTTGGTTTCTGTGTATGCTGATATGCACAGTTCCTGCACTTTAAAGGGTTACTTTCCCTGCTTAATTGTTAGATATGGTGGTCTACTTCTACTACTTCATCCTGTATTTGGTCTGCTTTTGTCAACTGGCAGGCAGAGTGAATTGAATTTTCAAATACCTTGTTCTTAGTGCACTCTGTAGAACAGATGTCTTGTAATAAGTGTATTGAAATCCCAACGAGCATAGAAGGCCAGCACTGTTCATGCATGTATATAATCGAAGGAAAAGGATAAATTGTATGCCTAAAATGGCCCTGTGTAGTTAACGGCAAACAAGCAGCAAAGTCGGTGGCTGGGCTGGTGCTGTTTTAAAAAACCTTTTGGAGTTATGCTGGGCTCAAAACTGATGGAACGCTGGTTTGAAGGAATAAGCTTTATTCTCTGTTCTGAACAAACCTAGACTGAAACATTTACCAGACTCTGAAGATATAGTTGGCTTTTTTCCCCTTTGCCACAATTTCTATTGGGATGCTGCTGCTGCCTCTCATGGGATGCTTTGGTGCGGCACCCGTGAGCTACAGTAATGTTCCATCTTACAACAACCTTTGCTGTCCTTAGATTGTGACCTATTAGCTAATTTAACACCCTGCAAGGAAGGTCTTCTAGGAATCCAGGCAAGAAAGAAAGAAAATGTCTCAACTCCCGAACAGTTTTGTGTGTGTGTGTATTTGGGGCCCTCAAAAGAAGTGAACTTGCCCTAAGTGCAAATTTCAAGTGTACGGATATTTATTGTTGCATTTTTGGAATAAGGACCATTGGTCTCTGGGCTTTTGCTTTTATCAATTCCTGAAATACAGATTTTTTGTAGGAGCTTTTTCAAAGCAGAAGCGGTTCTTTTTGGGTTCCTTTAGGGTGTTGATGGTTTTGGCCTTACCATGTCCTGTTAGAGGCACCTTTGGTTTTGCTGGACCAGTTAAATGAGTCTAATCTGGAATCTGAAATCATGTTCAGTCACCCAATAGCACCCTCACCGGAGCACCCCAAGGGATGGCAAGATTGAACGGTCACAAACTCCTCCGCAACCAGTTCAGGCTGGACATAAGGAAGAACTTCTTTACTGTCCGAGCTCCCAACGTTTGGAATAGACTGCCGCTGGAGGTGGTGGAAGCACCCGCTTTGAACGCCTTCAAGGCACATTTGGATGTTTGTCTTCCTGGGATCCTCTGATCCCTGCTGACTTCCTGCCCCTGGGGCAGGGGGCTGGACTCGATGATCCTCCAGGGTCCCTTCCAGCCTAAATGTCTGTGAAATAGTTTTGCTCATTGCTATGTGAAGGTGAACTCAAGCACTTCATCTAGATCCAGGCAGCATTTCAGAGGTTCTACAGGTGACATTGAGTTTTTAATGCAAAACTCAGTCTTTTCCTGTATGCCTCTGCCCTTTCGCAGGATAAAAGGCCTGGACATGTTTTAAATGTGCTCCAGTGACGAGTTGCTTTTAAGTTGATTCTGCATTCCCAGGTTTTGTTAACAGCAATATTCAAATAAGCAATTGGTAGTGAAACCTTTGCCCTTTGGATCCTGCGTACATGTGCACTGTTGTTTTTTCAGGTGGCTCCTATTCAGCTCATAGAAACTGTAAACTTCATATCCTTTGAATGACTTGTGTCTTTGTAGATTTTGCAAGTGCAGGGTGACTTGGTTTGAAATATTTGAACAAGGCTTAAAAAAATATTTATCTTGGTTTTTACTTTCTTAAAACTGCACCTTCGGCATTGTCTGTAATTCTTTTCTAACAGTAATCCCACCTGCTCTGTTGTTTAACTTGGTCCACACCAAGTCTTGAGGTGGGTCTGTCTCCATGGAGCAGATGCACACAGCTAGAATGTGCATCTAGCTTTTTAAATAGACCTGACAGTGCTTGAGTCCCTGTTGTCAGTCAATAATGTTAGCGTTGGCATCTGCTAGTGGCTTGAGTCACTGTTTCACCTGACTGGAGCTTGGCTGCTAACTTCATGGAGTCGGAACATGTAGCAGAGGCTGTGGGCGAACATTGAGTGACGAGGTGCTAATGGGGGTTGTGGAGATGTTGCAGTGGACAAGCTAGAATTTGCTACAAAGATTGTGCCTTCATGCATTAAAACTCTCTGTGGATTTATCTGTTTTCATTGATCATGCATCACCATTCATCCCTTCTGAAGAGTGCCTAATTTGACATGGAAAATGAGCTTGATTCTTAATGAGAAGCTGAGCTGTTGCATTCCAAAGCCTCAAGCTCACGTTAGGGATCTTATCCATCTCATCATAAACACTTGAGTTTTACTTTCTTTTACCATGGAGGAAAAAATGAGCAAATTTGAATGTTCTTAGCCAGCCATGGCTTACTGAGTTTTCCAAGACAACGCTTTGCTTTGGGGTGGTGTCTCTTCTGTTAGTGGCAAATCAGCCAAGGTAAAATGTTGGGGGGAATCCCTGAAACTGCTTCCTATGTTAGCATGCAGTACCAAAGCATCGGCAACTCATGGAGACCTTATCTGGTTTGTAGTCTGCAATGATGACCACTAGATTTCTCTCCTGCTCCTTCCCCTCTTTTTGTGCTTGGTGATGGCTTATTACTGGTATTATTTTATAACTGATGTTTCATTCCTTATGTGCCAGCTTCTAAGAGAGCTTCTCACTTCCTAGGTCATTGGATTGGATTAGGACCAGGTCACTATTGACTGAAATGCGTTACTGGGGGAAGGGTATTTTGCAGCTTTTATGTACCGAGCAAGTCTGCGTTCTGTTACTAGTGGATGGGTATGTGAGTGAGAAGCCACCATCGTTGCCATTTGGATAGATCCCTTTGGCAGGCTGAATATTGGGCTCAAGGATTGATTTAGTTGCTGGAGCTACCTTCTCCAGCTTGGGAGTGGGGCAGAGTCATAAGAGATGTGGAAAAACTTGGCTTGCCACAACATGTGTTGCAGCAGTTACATGGACAGACAACTTCACTAACCTATGGGAATGACCCCTTTCACCTCTGCTCATAATATGTTCATTTTCCTTCCTTCCTAGTTAGTGCTTCCACATGGCAAACTGTTAGAAAATCAAGGTTGTTACGTTACCCCTGCACGTTCTGCTGTATACAGTTGGGGGTTTATGCATAGTCATAATAGTGTGCATATGCCTTATGGGGTATGTGAGTGAAAGAGGGGGAAGTGTTTTGAGGGGGGCATAAGTTAAGCTTGGGATGGGAAGGAGATGAGCCGTAAGACCTGCAGCTGGTAATTGTGATACGACAGGATTACTGCTCAACAGAAACAACTTCTCAGTAAAGTAAAGGAGCCAGTAGTGATCAGACTTTTTCAGGCTTGGAGCCGTACAACAAAGGTGTTTCAGAAAGTTACGGCAGTTCTGAAATAAATCCATTGTGCACGACGAGTGGGAAATTGCACAGCAGTGAGGATGCTGATGGCAGCCTTGTCAAATGCACCCATCATTTCCAACTACGTAGAGAAGTGATGTCTTTCAGTATATCATCATTGCACACAAAATGGCTTGATTTTGAAATTGCCATTACTTCCTGGAACACCTTCGCCCATTACTTTTGAGGGCACTCGTGTGGCTGCTGCTGTGAGTTTCCTCCATTCGCAATGTTTTCTTAGTCCAGGCCACTTCCTACTTCTCACCTCTCTGTCATGACGTGTGAAGGTGTCCTATTTTAACATGTGTAAGTGACTTCAGGTTGATTATGATTCAGTTTCAATCTGTGAACCTAGGCTGTCATTTCATATGTTTATGGGGCGGCTTAATCTTCCACCAAGTCCATGGACATGTGAATAGCTTAATAGGGGCAAGTCAGATGGTCCTAAGAAAGCTGCAGATGCCTGAAACAGTCTTTAAAAGCAGCGTAGCCTTGACCACAGCATGGCAGAATTACTCCTTCATGAATCGGACAATTTCCTCATGTTTTCAAGTGTGCAGCCTGCCCACTTGTATGCAGCTGCCAGGGTCTGATTTGCTCTAGGCTCCTGTCATGAACTACGCTTTTCCCTTGGTGTGACCGTAGCCCATGGTGCATTGGTTACAGCGCGCTTCACGTTATTTACTTAGGACATAAGCAGTGATCTGTGCAGACTTCTCTCTGCTCTGTGTCCTCTTCTTTCTCCTTTCCCTGCTTCTGTTCTCACTATCTCATTTCCAAGAGGGAAGCAAGAGAGAGCAGAAGCAAATTCCAGATTCCGTCTCATGGCTAGGATTTAAAAAAGGAAAACGGGATAGGGGCTTGTAAAATGTGGTAGACTGCTTATGGCCTGGTACGGCTGCACAGCCAACATCCTGTTAACTTGCATGCATTGTTGCAAATGGATAAGCTTACCAGAAGTGGGAGGGATGTGGAAATAAGTGACAGATCACAGGAGGTGGGAATCATAACAGCCAGTAATGGAAGAGCTGCAGTTCTTAGTTGAGTCCTCGTGGCTGCCACTGGGTAAAATACGTTCAAGGGACATTATCTTTGTTCTCCTGTATCTGTAAGGCATCTTACCCACCCGTGCACTGTGGCGGTGGGTACTGGGTATTTTTCTAGTCAGCATCTAGCAGGCTTCTGCTATATGAAGTTTCTTGTTTCAGAAGCACAAATGATACTAGACACCAGTACTGCAGTCTCATGCTTTGCGTTGCAGGTGTGTTCTGATCCTATGCTCCCCAGCCTGGTAGTCCTGCCTGGTAGCGAGAGCCCTTCCAGTCAGAGAGCCTGTCCCAAAGACTCCTAAATGTTGTGGAAGGGGCAGGTGCAGAAGAAGGGAAATTGCACCTTTTACTCAGGGGCAGAGTTGGGAGGCTATGTAGCATCCTTTCCCTGCTTCCTAGGAATCGAACCCAGTGCCCTGCATGTCAAGTGAGAATGCCAGGGGTCAGACTGTAGTGGGGCAAAGAGGGCTCGCCCTCAGCTGAAAGAGAAGAGGTGCTCTTCCATCTACCAGACTTCTCCTCAGCTCCTGTTATGAACACTTGCCTTTCCACTCTGTTTGTCTGAATCATTGCAGGAGATGAAGCACTGGCACTGTCCTTTCCTCAAGTAGGGGTCTGATATTCTACCACTTAAGCTGGTGAGAGTATTGCTGCTGAGTTCAGTGGATGCAGGCTCAGGCCCTAAGTGAGTGGTTGCAAGAAATGCAGCAGAAATATGGGCATTTAAAACTTTCCTTAAACATCTTTTCTGGAGACCCAGGTACCGACCCATCCCTGACCCTGCTCTTTTTGGTTCTCTTCCCATATCATCTGTTTCACCAGTAGAGAGGGGTTTTGCTGGTATAGGAGTTACGCTGAGTGTGTGCCTGTTTGGCAGCCCTGATGCTACTGTGAGTTTCATAATAGAGCTTTGTAGTGCTGACCTGTATAAATACTCCCACTTAGAGCTAGTTTACATGCTTATGTGATAACTTTCTCATTCCTTTTTCCCAGAGCTGGATTGTTCCTGCACTGAGAGACCTTTGCAAAGTTTTATCAAAATACTAAACAAACTAACTTAGTTTCCAAATCATTTGTCTTTCATTCAAGTTAAATTGTAGTTGGTAATAGGTATGGATTTCTGGTAGCTATTTTTGATTGACAGAAGAGATCTTTGTAGCATGCTGGTATCTGTATGTCCTTGTACATGAGGGTTTTTATCTTTAACTGAAAAATCTTTTTCCTTCTTGACTCCATTTTGTGACTGTCAGATTGTAGGTAATGGAAGTGAACAGCAGCTTCAGAAGGAACTTGAAGATGTGCTGATGGATCCACCCATGGAAGACCAGCCAAGTGAGCGGGAACATGGGGAAGACAGTCGGGGTGATGGAGAAGGAGAAGAGCCTGTCATTCTTGAGGCTTCGGCATCCTCTACCATTAACCCAGTGTCCATGGCAGGACCCCAGAAACCCGAGATGAGCCTGCCAGTGAAGCCAGCACAGGAAGGTTAGAAGAAATACCCACCAGCATCCATCTCTCTCCCTCCTGCCCAAGTACATGTGTGTGTTGCATAGTGCATGTTGCATTTTTCATTTCATCTGTGCATACAGCAGGACAGTACCAACAATATAGTTGCATGCACTACTTGGGAAGTAAGTTAGCAGTTCCAAACTGTTTGCTCTAATGCAAATGAGCGTGGCTAATATTTTTAAATTGCTCTGGCTTTTTTCACTTGGAAGGATATCAGGAAGTGTATTGCTCTCCTATAGACACCTGTGAATGCAGCTGCATCTGGGTTGAAGACTGCATGCAGTTGCAGTGAAGGAGTGAGAGACAAGGAAACTTGGTCCAAAGATGATGAAGCAAATCCCCTGTTTTTTGGGGTTTTTTGTTTTTTTTTAAAGAAAGTCATGGGAGCTTTAATATCCATGCCAAGCAGATGGGTTAAAATTTTCAAAAACATACAAGTTGTGTTTCCCTAGTTTCATAGTTTCTAGGGTCGGAAGGCACCTGAGCAGATCATTGAGTCCGACCCCCTGCCATGGCAGCAAAGAGTACTGGGGTCAAATGACCCCAGCATGGTGATTGTCTAGCCTCGTCTTAAAGACCCCAGGGTAGGAGCCAGCACCACTTTTTTTGGAAGTTGGTTCCAGATCCTAGCCGCCCTGACTGTGAAGTAGCACCTCTTGATATCTAGCTTAAATCTACCCTCTGCCAGCTTGTGACCGTTATTCCTGATCACTCCTGGTAGTGCATGAGGGAACAGGGACTTCCCCAATGCCTGCTGATCCCCTCTGACTAATTTGTAACAGGCCACTAGATCCCCCTCAACCTTCTCTTGTGGAGGCTGAACAGGTTCAGGTCCCGGCGCCTCGCCTCGCCTCATAGGGCCTGCCCTGCTGCTCCCTGATCATGCAAGTGGCCTCCTTTGGACCCTCTCCATGTTGTCCACATCCCTCTTGAAGTGTGGGGCCCAGAACTGGACACAATACTCCAGCTGTGGCCTGACCAGGGCCGCATAGAGGGGGAGGATCACCTCCCTGGACCTGCTTGAGATGCCTCTGTGGATGCACGACAAGGAGCGGTTGGCCTTCCTGACCACGTCCCCACACTGCCGGCCCATGTTCGTCTTGGAATCAATGATATCAAAAGCGAGTTAGTGATATAGGAGCAAAAGTCTTAGCTCAATAAGGTGAGTTACCCAGAAATTAAATCCTGGGTAAAATTTTAAGGTACTAGGTGGCCTGAATAGAACAGTGTGTGAAAATACCCTTGCTAAACTGGACCTCCTTGTCCCACTGGCATTCACTCGCAAGTAAATCTTTGCAAGAACTCTTAATAAGCTGTCTTTTTTTTTTTTTTTTTTAGGATCCTCAGTAAAATTCTGTAAAGACTCAAGCAACCGTGTCTCTTTCTTTTTAAGCTGTGCCTTAGCATTAAAATAGTCTGTGCATACTTCTATTATCACTTTTCCATTTAAGTGGCAGTTGTTGCCAGAGGGCTGTCATGTGATTCCCTTGGGTGGAGAGATGGGTGGAGCTCAAAGAACATGAATCAAAGATCTTGTCCAAACTGTTGATAAAGTTTGGAAACTGTCTTAAGGAAAGCCTGGTGGTCAGCTCCCAATATCACATTCTTGGAGCTGCTTCTAATCAAGTCTTCTTAGACTGGCACTGGCTCTTCATGAAGGGGTGAAACTTGGAGCAGTCTGACAGTATGTTAATAGGGAGTCCCCATGGACAGAGCTTATCTTTAGCACTTGGACAGTCTTACCGCTCTCTCCTCTCCATAATGTACTTTGAAGTGAGGATTTTAGGCATCCCCCTCCCCCCATTTTTTTAACCTGTTCTCCTGGCTTTGTGTAGCGTTTGTCATGTGGTGTTGCAGACCTGCTCTGGAGGGTTCACCTGCACCTGCCCTCCGGTCCATCTCTTCGGTGTTAACTTTGTGCTCTACTGCAGAATGCGAGGAGCCAAGCCCTTTTACGCCTGTAGCGGACGAAGACAGCGTGGTGTTCAGCAAGCTCACGTACTTGGGCTGTGCCTCGGTGAATGCCCCCAGGAGCGAAGTGGAGGCCCTGAGGATGATGTCTATCTTACGAAGCCAGTGCCAGATTCCTTTAGACGTGACCTTGTCAGTGCCCAACGTGTCTGAAGGAACTGTGAGGTATGGTGCTTGTTCAGGGAAGTATGTGGCTTGGGTGTTGCCCATGTTAACCATTCCATCTGTCAGAGGAGAGCAGGCTGCTTTCTTGCACATGGGAGAAGACACGGGCTGCTTAAGTGGTTTTTTTAGATTTCATAAAAGGGGGTGTAAAGTCACATGGAAGAAGAGAAAGTCTAAAGGACCTGTGGATCCATTTGCAGAACTTTTATGCACAAGGGACATCAAGGAATGGTGACCTGAGCTGTCTGAGAAAAATAGGAGTGGGGACTGGCATTAACTGATGCTGTGGAAATGAAACTATAGCCTCTGGCCAGGACTGGCTAATTGTTTGGTTTGGAGGATCTTGGGCATGGGGGAGGTTGTCATCTCCCTCCTCAAAAAGTGCTACAGAAGGGCAGGCAAAGGTTTATTGTATTATAAACATAAGGAGCATTGCTCACCTGACAGACGTGACCTGCTGTACAATGGGTCTGCTTTCTGAAGGCTGAGGGGAATTGTGGAAGAAAGTATGTGCTGCATTTTGGATACTTACAATTTAGGATGAGCACAAAAGAAATGAAAAGTCAGCAGTAAAAACTTAAAATGCTCTGAACCTAGCACTGCTGGTCTGATATGTCCTGTCCCTCCGCTCCCCCAGATTAAAGCATTTCAGTCAAGTTTGGAGATGCTTGGAGTTTCTCCAGATGGAATCCCCATTCAATGAGTTTCCGCTTCAGCACTGGCCAAATGCCACCTCCCATGGTGTGGCAGTTATGCAGGTGTTAGGGTCGGGTCAGTATTTCATGTGTAGTTATAAAGGTAGGTGACAGTTGAGGGATGAGATTTGTATACCACACTTTCTCAGGGTATCAGTAGAATCCTTCATAGTTTCATAGTTTCATAGTAGCTAGAGTCGGAAGGGACCTAGGTAGATCATCTAGTCCGACCCCCTGCCTGAGCAGGAAAGAGCACCGGGGTCAGATGACCCCGGCAAGGTGCTCATCTAACTTCCATCTAACTTCAGTCTCACAGTAAGTTGTTGGTCACAGCAGTTCTTGTCAAGCCCAACATTTTTTTTCCTTTTTTTTTAAACAGGCTTTTGGAGCCTCAGTCAAATACAGAAATAGCAAATTACCCAATCTACAAAATCCTTTTCTGTGTGCGAGGGCATGACGGAACTCCGGAGAGCGACTGCTTTGCTTTCACCGAAAGCCACTACAATGCGGAGCTCTTCAGGATTCACGTCTTCCGGTGTGAAATCCAAGAAGCGGTAAGTGGGATCTTTGTCTCAGAGTTCTAGCTCCCTAAATTATATTTCAGATGCAAGCGCATCCTCAGATTTCCAGACCTCTCTCACTTTTGTGGGGGATCAGACGCTTCCAAATTTCGTCCCAATGCAATTCAAATTTGTTGCTTGCAAGTCTTATTACAAAGTGACTTCATGATTGGGGTTTCAGGTTTTCCATAATTTTACACCCAAGTAATTCACCCCATGCTGCACAATTGTACTCCAGCATATTTTCAGCCTTGATGGTGACCTTGAGAAAGGGACTGAAAGCCACTTGATTCCTAAGTCTTTGAGGAGCTAGTAGTTAGTCCTGGTGTGAATACAAAATTGCTGGCTGAATTGATACAAGCCAAGTTCAAATCAAACTTCTGTCAAAGATGACTTGCACGCAATATAGCACTGGCTTAATTATGATCGTGCCAGCTTGCACTTTTAAACAATTTGGTATTGTTGAACAGTTGGATTAAATCAGTGTGACATCAGAGTTGAGGTAAGGCTGTGCTGCTTGTGTGCACACAAATCCACATGAGTAGAGCGTACTTGATACAGAATTACATCGTGATAAACAACTGGCCCCACAGTGGTGTTTTTTTTACTATAAGCACACCCCTTAAATGGAGAAGTAACTATTTTTAGGAGCAACTATGCCAGGCATTTTGGAATATCATGAAGAAATGGACTTTTTATTACAAAAAACAAAACAGTTAATAAATGTGTAGCAGTTGCATTTTTGAGGCAATGGAGAATGCATATTTAGTAGCTTATGTTCTGAAGGTACTTGGAGAGAATCCCAGTCAGGACTGAGAATCAAAATCTCTCTCCTTGCACAACATGTTTTCATTATTCTAGTTAATAAGAAAAGAAGTGGGCTTCCAGTTGTCTTGTCCTGCCTGAATCTCTTCTGATGGCTGTGGTGCTTTATCAATGTAGGTGAGTCGAATACTGTACAGCTTTGCCACTGCCTTCCGCCGATCTGCCAAACAGACTCCACTTTCTGCCACAATGACCCCACAGACTCCTGACAGTGACATTTTCACATTTTCCGTATCTCTGGAAATCAAGGAAGATGATGGGAAGGGTTATTTCAGGTACAGCTTTCTCGTTTCTACTTGCCTATTGTCTGGTTGTATTGTTGGGAAATGAGTGGAAGTGTCTAAATGAGCACAGGTTATGCCTAAGATCTTTCTTTTTGAAGAGTTCATCCTCTGCAGTATACTAATCCCTTCCTTGCTTTGATGGAAGTATTCATTCAAAGGAGAGTTGTGGTTAATTTTTCAATTTTCTGAACTTGTTCAGGACCCTGCAGTTGGATAATCTTGTGGTTTTCATTGCACAGAGTCCAAGGCTGCCTTCCTAATGTTTCTCTGTGTTCTTATGTGCCACTTTGTTTTTAAAACACTGTGTGCAGGGCAGATAAACCACTACAGCTGAGTGAGACTAAATATTCAACAGTACTTCAGATTTCAAATCTAGGACTGCAGGTGTCAATGGCCATGTTTTTCAAAGATGCTGACTGCTGATCAGTCCCCTGAAGACAGTGGACACTGGAAGTAGTTAGTGGCATCTCTAGCAAGACCTTTCCCCCTGCCAACAAAAGGGGATAACAAATCACCTGCTCTCAGGATAGTACAATAAAATTTTGAACACATTCTGACCTAATAGGAAGCCTTACGTATAATTAAGTCAGAAAAGTAGCTGCGCTAAAAACGGGGCTGGTGCTGGACAGGCAGGTTCTTGCATATTCGGCACACTTCAGACCCCCAAAGAAAAAGAACGCAGGGTATAGAAAGTTGCTTTCCTACATAGAGGTCCCTTTTTGACTGTTTTCATTTAATTTGTAGACATGCATGCCCTCCAGCCCCCAAAACTGCTTTAAAAGTATGCAATTGGCCCAAAAAAGATGGCGTTTGCTCTCCCGATAATGTTGAGCATGTTCCTGACAATGTGTCTGTTGTATTGATGACACAACTCTTCTCTTCACCAGGGACATTATCATAGGTCACCAAGGTGCTGGGTAAGGAAGCTATTCCCCAAGCTTCTCCCCTGTCACTGTCCTAAAATGGTGCGAGTGTTTCCGAGCCCTGTCCTGTCTAAACTAATGTCTTCCCCTTTCACTTTTGGTCTCTTAAGACTCAGCAGTGCCACATCGCTTGCTGTTAAATACCACCGCCACCCAGAAATGACTGTCACTATGTTCTGATTCTTTTCAGCAGGAATTCTGATTTTGATGTGAAATCAACTCTGATAGAATGACTTGATAGAAATCACTGATGAGGTTGTGCATGTCAAAAGGAGTTTATTTCTGTAGGTCTGAAACTTGTGTCCTTGCGGAAATACATTTGGAAGCAAATCTGCTTTAACACTAGTTTTACCCTTGCTTTCTGAGCATGATAAATTAAATTAAACTGTGTTAAACACTCTGAGAGCTCTTTTTTTGGCAGAAATAACTCTCTTGGGAAGCTTGGAGCCAGAGCCAACAAAAACAAATATTACATTCTCTTTTTCTCTGTAAGAATAGAGCATTTTGATAAATGTCTGAGGCTGTAGAGTTGTGTAGTCTGAGCCAGAGTCTCAAGGTCATGCTCCTTCCTTCTCCTGACCTCATCTTCTTACACTTAGTGTATTAAGTGCTGCCATTATGTTGTAACTACAAGCCCAGCAGCCTCTACAGACTGCAGTGTTGCTCAGGTGCGTGAAGCATCATGGACAATATGCCCTGTGGTTCCTGGAGGCTTGCAGGCCACCTGCATCATAGTGAGAACTCTAAGTTTCCTGGGTGCTGCCAGAGATGTGTGCGACTCCCAGGTGCATAGTTTGTTTCGGAGCCCAATCCTGCAGGATGTGCAGCCACCTGCGCTTCCAGAATTGACCTCTGCCCTTCTTACAGAAAGGATCAAGGGAGAGGAGGCTGCTAGTGTTGCTATTGCAGGTCTCCAGCGTTAGCACTCCTCTGGTGTGTGATCCGTTTGACTGACATTCAAACCACTGCTTGTGGTTTCAGAAAGCTAAATCTCCCCATTGGCTGCTAATGCTTAATTATAGCTTTGTAATGGAGCTCATGCCTATTTCTAAATGTTTGTCCTCTCAGTCCTCGTTTTCAGATTTCATCTCGCTTTTATTTTCTAATCCAAGTGCTGCAGCAGATTTTTGTATTTTTGAGGCTGCAGTTCACAGGACATGCGGTAGTTTTGAGGTCTGTTGTGTCTGCCAGTGGATAATCCTGATTCCTCAAAAGCCTTTTTCCAGTTTTCATTCTCTCTCTGGCCCTGCACAGTGCCCTCTAATGTTTTATGTAACCATTTATAGCATTTTAGAATTGCTGAGTTGTCTTTCTCTCAGGGTAGCGGGGCTGCCAAGAGCTTTGACTTGCTGAGCGTGTTTGGCTTCTGGCCACAGGCACAGAGATTTCTCTGCTTGGATTTATGTCCACTAGAAGCTTTTAAAATCCTTTTGATGGTGATCTCCTCCTCTGTTTATGCAGCAGCTTCTGTCCTGGAGAATCCAAAGTACTGCTCAGATGTCACCAATTGAAATACAAATTTATGGCCTGATCCTGAATGCCCTCTTATTTAAGTGGCTTGCCTACACTGTAGTTGGTGTGAGGGAACATGTGTAGTCAGCTTGGGTCAAGAAAAGATGAAACTAAGTTGGAATGAGTGTACATTTTTCACTCAGTTGCTTATCTTGCACATTTCGTGGCTCCCTCACAGCTAGATGTGTTAGCTGTGGCAGCCATCCTGCAAATGTGACTGTGCTGCTGTTCTTCTTTGAATGTAGACAGGTATCTCTGTTTGCCACTGCACTGTGCTGTGTGGAAATACCCAGTGTGCTTGCAGATGATCCACAGTTTCTAACATGTAATTGCTTACTAGCCCAATTATTTGCAGGTTGGATGAGACATCAGCCTGTTAAAAACATTCCTCCGATTTGCTGCAGGAACCATCCCAGAGCAAGCCACCTAGCAAAAAGGAAATAGTTAAATTAATACAGAACTTGAGGGCCTACCATTACCTGATTTCTGTTGCCATCTCTCATGTTGGTGATTGCAGTTTGCATGGAAGCAGGGTCTGAGTGTGGTTGTGTACAAAACAGACTTCACCAAATGTCTGACTATTGTTTTTGATGCTTGCAAGGCATATGGATAAGTGACCCACTAAGTTGTTTTTTGTTTTGTTTTGTTTTCTCCCTGTCTGGCAAATAACAGTGCAGTTCCCAAAGACAAGGACAGACAATGCTTTAAACTCCGCCAAGGGGTTGATAAGAAGATTGTGATTTATGTCCAGCAAACTACTAACAAAGAACTTGCCATTGAGAGGTAACGTGGTATTTCATTCTTTATCTGTGTTTTGTTTGGTGCCTTATTCTTTGCTTCCAAGGCAGTAGATGTGAGGCCTCTATCAAGGTGCATTTTTTTAATGCCCATATAACTATAGCATGCAAACCTTTACTAGGCTGGGCTATGCCAAGGCCATGACCCTGCATTGATTTTACATTGAAGATGCACAGTACAGATGGAGGCAGCTACCTGTGCAGACTCATCTGTAGGAGTGGAGCTCATGGCTACTGTTATACAGCCACATGTAGAAAATATTGCTACTATTTGAAGGTGCCAGTGTTGTAAAGCAGGCTTCAAGTGAAATTGGTTTTAAAGTGACATAGCAACCAGCAAAAGCGTTATCTTTTAAAACCATCATTGTGGATCTAGGTTTGTTACATAGGCCATTCTGTAGTCTCTTGTATCCCTTTGGAAATGTCCTATCTAATCAGGTCACAAAAATGTTCTGTGGGCCCAGTGTGGAAGATGCATTGTTCTGAAGTTATTTAAAATGTGTAAAGCTGAGTTTTATACTTACAGCAGCAGATAGTACTTTAAGCGGAGGCTTCATTTCCTGTAGCATCTGGGCATCTTGTCTTCTGGTATTCTTATTTAGATGGATTCTGAATCTAGTGTGGTCTAGAATCAAGAACACAGTTCCCCAGCCTTTGGTCCATGGTCAGCAATCCTGAGCACTGTGAGCAGTGTCACACTCTGCTCACAGCTATAGGAAAATTAAAATGTTAAAACTGAGACTAGCTGAGAGAACAATGTCACAGGGGTTTCTTGGTTTGGGGACCAGTGATGCAAAGTGGGGCATGAAGGAAGTGTCAAAACCTTCCAAAGATGAGAAAAAAACATAAAATGTTTCTGAACTGAGCACATACTCAGCACCTCTTTATGCTGAAGAGGGGACTATAGCTTCTTTCACACTAAAACAGAATAGAACAAATTAGGTTGTCATGCAGACAGGAGGATAAAGTAAACCTTTGACTTTCTAGCTATGAAGCATGTTTTGGGGAAATAAAGGCATGAAAGACAAGCCCGTGCATTTAATCTTGAAACTTCAGCTGCTTGTCTGTCAGAGACAGAGAGAGCGCACAAGTTCCTTAATGAAAAGTACCTGTTATAATAGGATATGGGGATAACAATAACATAGCCCAACCTGTAATAAGAGCACACCTTGTTAGACACAGCTGTAATTATACCAATCTTTGGGGAAAACAATTTTGTCTTGAACCCCTCTTCTCATGCAAAAACCAAGTTATAAACTTCTTCACAAAACTGAGCTCTTATTTCTGGTTTCAAATCCAATTATTTTGTAGTGTGCACACAGGGCAGCAAGGGATAGGAGATGCTGTTTACCAGGATGCCCCTTGGGATAACTAGAAACAACAGCCATAAACTGACAGAGAGCAGATTTAGACTAGACATCAAGAAGAACTTCTTCACAGTAAGGGTTACCAGAATCTGGAATGGGCTTCCAGGGGAGGTGGTGCTTTCTCTTACCTTGGGGGTCTTTAAGAGGAGACTGGACAAGCACCTGGCTAGAGTTATCTGACCCCAGCACTCTTTCCTGCCCAGGGCAGGGGGTCAGACTTCATTATGTACTGAAGTCCCTTCTGACCCAAAAAACCTATGAAACCTAGGTTAATATACAAGTAGGTAAGTTTACAAATGAATTGTAGGCAGGACGTGTTAGCTGCTTGTCTCAATTGTAACCTTGATTTCTTCCCTGCCCTTTTGGATTAATTGAGTGTATGTGTTTGCAGGTGTTTTGGCCTTCTCCTGAGTCCAGGCAAGGATGTTCGGAGTGGTGACATGCACCTTTTAGACTTGGTAAGAGGATTATTTATAACAAAGCATGAAACTGTTTTTTAACAGCATTGCTGTTTGACCAATATTCTCTGTTGTGCACTGAGTGAGGCAGGGCAAGAATGTGTAATCATGGTAGTCGAGACTTCATCATAGTGCACAAGGGGACTGAATTAAGATCATAGAGGAAACTTTAGTTCTGCTATTTCCTGACTTGTGACTTCCATCTCAGATCTTTTAACCGAAGGTCTTTTTTGAGAGTAATACTTTAGAAAGAGGCCAGTATAAAAAATGTCCCCGCTTCACTGTCATTTAGCTGTTAGAACACCATGTACAGCATTATCTTTCAGCAGAGTTAATAAAACATTCCTGTATGTTGAAAGTACATTAGTGTGAAACAGCTGAAAGGCTTTTTGAGATTAGCAGCTGGTAAAGCAAGTGTTAGTTTAATTTGTGTCAGTATATTTGAGATAATGAACTCCCTGAAGGACACTGAGAGTGAACATGCCCCTTGGGCAGCTGTCACTTTGAGACTGCCTGGTATGAAACAAGGCAGAAGAGGTGGATTGCTTCAACTTCTGAGACAGTGTTCATAAAGAAATTTGAAGGTGTGGGCACCATTAGTGTAGTTTCTCCTGCAGCATGGAGCCACTCACTCCCTTTTTCTATACCTGACTTCAGCCTGTAAGGTCAGTTGTGACCTGAAAATAGTTGAACTATATTGGCTTGTCCTTTTCTGAAATAAGCTGTTGATCTTAAGAAGTACTCACTTTACTCCAAGATAATTAAGCTGTAGTTGACATAAACTGGAGCTTCCTGGTAGTCTTGGCAGGGAGGCCAGATGTTATACTGGCCATAGACTGAGCTTTCCTTTATTCTGAGACAGTCTTTTCCTGTTTGCCACTGTTAGGGCAGAGAAACATGGACTTGGGAAGTTTGCCCCACTGTAGCCTCTGCAGGAATGCATTTGTGGACAAACAGCAGGTGTCTGACTCTACTGGTGACCTCTTGCACTTTCAGTGGCACCCAGTTTGCTAGACATAATTCCAGAAAGGTTTAGTCATTTTATTTCTTCCATTTGTTTGCAGGAGTCCATGGGCAAAAGCTCTGATGGGAAATCATATATAATCACGGGGAGCTGGAATCCAAAGTCTCCCCACTTCCAGATTGTAAATGAAGAAACTCCTAAAGGTACCAAATTTAACTTGGTGACCAGCAAACATATTAGTTCGCTGCATAGGTGTGGGTTACTTTTTTCCTAAGAAGGTCTTTTGCTCTTTTCCTGTAATGACACAAGGTAGCACAAGTGGCAGTGTGGCTCTCTGCATTGGATTGCACATGGATACTAGTGTGCTGGGTGTGGCACAGCCTACCTAAATACAATAAAATAGAAAAATAGGCAGAGAAAAGTCCTTTATCTAGTATTAAATAATCAGGCATCTTAACAGGGAAAGGATTGGTGATCCCAGGCAGTACAGGCTTGATGAGAAGGCCTTGTGTACTGAGGATCCCAGTTGCTTCTGTTTAGCTTCTGTAGATTCCTGTTGTACTAAAACATTTACCACAAGTTTCCCTTTTGTCTGTTTTTAGTTCTCGCTCTAAATGCCACAGACTTACAGTGGACAAAATGCTGTGTAGAAACTGACACTTGCCAAAAACTGATTCCCAAAACCAGCGGATTTGTGGAGTTCTAGATTTCACCTGTTGTTTGCACTTCAACTTTTGGTGGTGAAAAGCACCATAGCCTGGTATCCAAACCCATGTGGCTTTCAGTCTATCAGGTTCTGAGCCAGTCTGTGGCATTGGTGTCAAACCTGTTGCCACATATCTGTTTCCAATTCTGCAGAATCTGAAGTTCCCATTTTAAAAATGGGACGTTTCTTGCCCAGATTTGAAAATAAAACTTTACAAATGTGGCCTGAGTTATAATTGCAGCTGTGCTGCTGTCTTGTTTGCATTGAGTCTGAAGCAGCTCAGAGAGATGTGAAATGCAGTCATTCATCTCTCTAGCCTAATGAAGGAACCTGAGGAATCAAATTTTCAACTAATTTAGATGAACAGTTGAGGAAATGATTTGTCCAATTCCCACAGTTGTGGGCGGAGCCTGGACCAAGTCCATGTGAAGGTCAGAACAAAGGTAGGAAATAGCAGTGGTTGTAAAAGTTCCTAGCATAATCTCTCCCATTCTGGGGATTCCTATTTATCACTGGCAGCTTGAATCTCCCAAGGAGAGGATTTCTCAGGACTGTGGTGGTCTTAGAACTTGTCTTTAATATGTTAGGAATCATGCTCCATGCAAGCATCTGACTCCTGGGAGTGGGAAGAAGGCAGGACTTAATTAGGTTAAACAGGACCATATTTGCAATACAGATTGCTGTGTGAATCATAACCTTAGTTATGTGTTTGCACTTTTATTATAAACACATTTAATACTTGTCTATGAGAACTTGAAGACCCTGACAAAGGCCTCTTTAATAAGAGCATTCCTTTGACTTTGTATTGTCAAATTAGGTGTCTAAGAATCATTTTATTTTCGTATGCTAGGGATTGTGAAATCTTTTTTGCTTTTTGAGGCTTTATATTATCCAAGAGAGAGTTTTTCTGCAGAATGACCTTGTTAAAGTACCTTTACAAGGCAGATGGGTGAGACGATTTTTTCCAAGATTTTTATGCACGCATTCATGCAGTTGACTTGGTTCTTCCATCTAGATAAAGTGCTGTTCATGACTACAGCTGTCGATTTGGTGATAACTGAGGTTCAGGAACCTGTCCGGTTCATTCTGGAAACGAAAGTTCGAGTTTGCTCGCCTAATGAGAGGCTGTTCTGGCCCTTCAGCAAACGTAGTTCCACTGAAAACTTCTTCCTAAAACTAAAACAGGTAATAATACATTCTTATCTATGTTTAATTTGGAATCTCAGTGTGATTTGGTTTTCAAACTTACCAGACCATAACATCTTTATGGACCATAACATCCATTGCATTCTTCTGAGATTTAGGAGGTGCTGGAGGATAAATGAATGTAAAGACACTGAGGACACGGGTGAATTGTCCGTGCAGTTTAAAGACCAAGTCCTGAGACCATTACTCAAAAGTTGAAAACTATTGAAGCCAGCTGAAGTTGCAGGAAAGTCGCACTGAAGGAGTTGCATGAAAAAATGTCACTGGAACAGATGGCAAGCGTGTAGTGTGTATTTGACATGTCCTACCTATCAGTTTTTCTTTTACTTGAACAAGTTTGAGCATGAAATTAGTAAATCTGCCTTTTTGCAAAAAGATATGTACTGTACACAATTTCAAACTGGATGTAACTGAATAGATCTTGAGCAGATTTGACAATGAGCCTAGAAATATTTCCCTCTCCCCCACCCCGATGATGCTATTTAGTTTCTGGGAATTATAGAAATGTCATTGTATTGCTTACATTATCATGTGTTTAGAGGAGACATTTCACCAACCAAATACCCCAGCTTCACTAACTGAAAACAGTGGAGAAGCGGTACCCCAAAGGCTTCAAACAGCTGCTTTGTTTTTGATTCCACCTGCTGGAAAGAAAAGGATAAACTCAGTGCAAAAGAGGGACAGGAATGATTTAGAGTGGTACCGTACCCTCAGAGAAGTCTAGGTCCAGAAAATCAAGGTTAAATCACTAAAACTTTGCATATGTAAGCAAAAACTGGCATTTTCTCAGATCACTTGGGAAGGTGGAAGAGAATTTGTTTCCAGAAAATATAATGTATGTTCAAAGACAACCGCTGCCATGAATGTGCCTCTTGACTCCTGAAGCCTAACGGCACTGGCCCAAGCATAGTAAGGGCAGAGGCTTTCTGATTTTTTTTTTTCCATATATTTGGTCAAGTAGCTCTGGGGAAATGGGCAGCATTCTCTTGGTGTTGTCTTTTGCATTTGTTTCATTTTAAAGTGGTAGTATAATCTTTGATAACAAATGGCAGGGTCAGTGAGGGAAGAACCTCACTTTGCAGCATTCATCTTATTGTACTTAAAGAAAATTTCCTATGCAGCCTGTTACATTAGCATACATATCCCAGTGCACACTTGGATAGGAACGGATGTTATGGGGAGACTTCTCTACAGTAGTCTGGGAAAAATATTTATGTAGGAGATTAGCCTTTACCTTATCTGGCCTGCTCTTTTGAGATGGAGGATGGAGATGCTGAATGATTACTGTTGTTACTGTAAATATTTCACAATTTAAAATGTAGGCCACTTTTCTGCCTGGTAATTTAAGGAGGCTTATCTGTACTTGGCTAATTCTTTATCTTTTGTCTTACCAAACTTGCATGCAGCGTGACCTTTATCTCACTTTAACTTTGTCTTGTTTGCAGGCATTAAAGTGTTATTTATTTGCCAGCATTTACTTATGGAAGATTTAGGACAATTCATAACTAAATTGACAGATAGTGAGAGTCCTGCCTGATAAGCATGGAAGGAAAACTTGTTTTACAGAGCTGTGATTAGTCTATAAAATATACAACACAATAGAATTAGCTTATCTTAGTTTGCCAGTGCTGCTTGTTTTAGAAGTGATGGAAACAGACGGATTTTATTTTTTTCTAGATAACGTTCAGTGATTGAGAAATCTTTAGTCTGGATTTATTTTAAAATACCAAAATGATGAGAATGAGTGTTGGAAGCTTTTTAGAGTGCCATTTTGTAAGAGGAGCGGGGTGGGGGTTGTTTGTTTGTATTTACCTGCCCTTTTCAGTTAAAGAAGAGGAGTTTCAAAAATTAAGAAGGGAAGTCCTAAAGCCTAGCAAGTTAGCTCCCTGCATTCTCAACAAGAACATTGGCGCATGACTTGGAAGGAATAAAAAAAGACAGTTTAGGATCATGGTGGGACATGAAGTATGAGCAATTATGTCATGAAAACTGACAAGAAACGTTCTAGTGAGAAATTAACTGTAGTTTCAGGGGGGTTTAATGCGTAGTATTCTTCTCATTACTGGAAGAGTTGCCAAGTATTTTGTTATTTGCCAAACTTCCTCTTCCAGGCCCCTGCAAACCTCTCCTACCTGTCTTCAGTCCACACCTGCTGAAAAGGGTGAGGCTGTGTACAGACCTGGACGTGAATGAACACACTTATCCTAGTGAGCCCAGCCCAGCTGTGGGAGCCACATAACACAGATGCCTTTGGGTTATATATGCTTGCTGTGTATTCTAGCTTTAAGGGCAGGAAGCAGAAACAATGGACCACAAACATTCACAGCCCTGGAAGTGGCATTAATGAGGTTGTGAAAGGGCTGTAGCAAAAATGTCAATTCTGTGCCCCTTGAGGAGTGCAGTAGAAATAATTCTGCTTCTCTGTCTCCTCTGTCCAAGGAGCAGAGGTAGAGCCTTGGGCAGCGAAGTAGATGTTGTTCTACAGTGCTGTTATTAAAGATGAAACTCCTTATTTTCTAGACAAAACAGAAGGACCGAAAGAATAGTTCTGACACATTATATGAGGTTGTGTGCCTTGAAAGTGAATCGGAAAGGGAGAGGAGAAAAACCACAGCCAGCCCCTCTATTCGTCTGCCACAGTCGGGGTCCCAGGGTTCAATGATTCCTTCTCCTCCAGAAGATGATGAAGAGGAAGGTAAGGAGGAGGTCATCTGTTGTTCCCTGCTCGTTTTGTTCATTTGGAAGGCAGTGGAAAACTTCCATTTGGAATGAATTAATCTTTCAATGAGAGGTCCTCGTTTTGTTTTTAAAGCTCATAGAGTTTGGTAAGCAGCATCCTAAACGTCTCTGTAACGCACTCCATTTTCTTTGCTGCTGCTGTGAGTTTATTAAACGCTTCTCCTTACTC
Source organism: Crocodylus porosus (assembly GCF_001723895.1). Lineage (NCBI taxonomy): Eukaryota > Metazoa > Chordata > Crocodylia > Crocodylidae > Crocodylus > Crocodylus porosus. The sequence goes on from NW_017728925.1 coordinate 17,502,981, forward strand.
TATAGATCTGTATGTGGACCAGTATAAAGAAGACAAAAAGGCAGGGGACACTTAGGGTGCCATTTGTCTCTCTCGAGCCGCTGTAAACAGCCGCAACAGAGAAGAAAGGGCGTTAGTCTGCAATGTATGCATACAGCATATTTGCAAAAAAATGCAAATGTAGGGTTCTGTAGGGAAACAGCCTGGCATTGTGGGGATGTTAACTTATCTGGGGTGTAATGTATTTTCAGCAGGGTTTGCAGCCATTTTTAACAGATCTATGAACTTGTTCTGAGTTGTTAGACAGTATCGTCTAGTAGATAGTGCATTGAACTGCGATTCAGACGGTCCAGGCTCTTTTGTTGATTCTGCATGGCCATCTGGGTGCCTTTGGACAAGTTGCTTCACCCCTCTGCCTTGTGTTTTTTTTCCCCCTCTGTAAAGTGAGAATTGCCCTTTTTTCCTTTTATAAAGCAATTTGAGATCAACTGATGTGAAGTGTTCTATAAATACAAGTTGCTATTAACTGTTAGGAAAGTAATCAGTAGACCTGAGTTGTGGCATGTACCACTTCAAAGCAGTGGAAGTGGGAGTTTTTGGTTTTCAGCCATTAGCCAGGAGAATTTGGATCCAGTTGAAAAGAATGTGTTTTCTTCTGAATAATTAAAGGTAGGCAGTGTCAGAATAGTGATGTTGTATTGATGAGATACTGGAATGACAGCAGAATTCTTACCTGCAGTACAAACAATGAGTGTTTCAAAATAGCTAGGAGTATATCAGCTATGATTTTTTTTCTTTTAACCAAAGGATTATTACTGTACTTTGTGCTTATCTGCACTTTTCATTTGAGCAATGGAATGTGTTGCATTGTAAAAGCTGTTTAATTTAAGCTTGGAGAGCCATCAAAAAAAAGTAATAGCTTTTAAAATAAAACTGCAGAGCAATTCAGGCTGCAACAAATGCAGTGACATAATGTCACCTCGTCATATTTCCTGAAGGAAACCAGATCCCTTAATCTTTCATTTGGAAGATAAAGAGTTGAGGATGTGTTATCACTGGCAGCTTTTCAAGTCTTTGTCAAGTACTTTCAACTTAGTTTTAGGACACTTTTTTCAGCATCACTAGGTTTTACTGAAAACAGTGTAGCAAATTTATTTTAAGATAGCATCTGGAATATATTTGCATTTGGTAGCAGTTAGGTTAATGTTTACCTTGTATCCTGACTCGTTCTTGATTAGATAGCAAAGTGTCTTTACTTTTCGTCCCTTGTTTACCCATAAGCATTGCACTTGCAGATACTGTCTTGCTCTTTATCCAAACCAACCCCTAGGAGCTGATTCCTTTGTAGCAAATCAAACATTGATCTGTTAGAAGGGTAATAACATCCACTGTTTTCACACTTTCTCTTCTCTTCTTACTCCGTAGATAATGATGAACCACTACTGAGTGGTTCGGGAGATGTTTCCAAAGAGTGTGCCGAAAAAATTCTTGAAACCTGGGGAGATCTGCTTTCCAAATGGTAAGTGGCAAAAATACACCTGGAGAAAATGGCATACTTGAATGTTTTTAGACATGAGAGATCCTGGGTCAGTGCAAAGAGTCTTTGAGCATCCTCTTCCTAGGACAGTCACTGTACGTGGAAGTCCATGGAGAAGTTTGCTACAGACTTGGTGCCCTTTTGAAACCAAGAAGGTCCTTTATTTTCTGATTGGTTGGATCAGAAGGTCCTTTAAGTCTGGTTGGATGTGGTCTGATTTCTTTAGTGCTGTTACATTTCTTCTCTGAAACTATTGTTGTTAATTTGCAGTGTAGCTTCTTGATGGGTGTTCTCCCAGCCTGTTGTCCCTAGACACTATCATGTTGATTTTCTCTACTTTCGCTGCTTTTTAAATCTAACCACTAAAAAGGAGCGCAGAGCCTGCAGCTTCTCCTTCACTGGCTCTCAAGAGAGTGCTTTCCAGGCAGCTTCCCTCTTGACAGCTCCACAATAATCAAAATGAGCCACTTATCCCTTGGGTACCTCTTAGCCTTTGGATCTCAAGAATGTCAGAGAATCAGACTTGTATTTTGTGTGTGCATACAAACATACAGGTATGTGCACAAGGAAAAAGGTCCAGCCCCCTGCAGAAAAAAAAATACACAGATCATCCTAGCGTGGTGTTTCTGAACAGTAAAGATGCTAATGGAACCCCAGACTTTCCTTTCCTGAGGAGCTGCTTGTCAGCTTTGAATCCTACAAACACCCTTTGCAGAAAGGGATACTGAGATCAGTAAGACTCTCTAGCACTGTTGTTCAAAGGGCACAAGCATGATACCTGATGGACCCTAAATGTGCTATACTTGAACCCTGCTTTTGCTGTTGATCTCTGGCTTAATTCTAGCCTTTGTTTTCTACCACCGATGTCCATTAGCAGAAAGCCAAAGAATGCTACATCCAAGGTAGAGCAAAGCAAACCTTCATTGCAGCAAGGGTGAGATTAAATCCAACATTTACATCACGGAAAACTGAGGCAGTCTTTCTTAGCAAAGATTTTCTTGATATTAAGCCACATTGTGATATGTGGATCAGTTCTCAATAGATATTTGATACTGTTGTTTTAAATATTGTTTTTTATTTCCCATTTGTTTTACTAGGCAAATTTGATAGTATTGATAGGCATGAGAAATTGTCCTGTTAATATAGTGGGAAGGCTACAGCAAAATCATGTTCTTTCCCCTGCTCCCGAACAAACCGCCTTAATTATGAGCTCTGCAAATCTGCTCCCTGTGAGAATGTTTCTCTTAAACTTCAATTCTTCTGTAACTCTTCCAAGGCTGAAAGGTAATTAAACCACCTGACAGTCATACTGAAAATGTTTTGGCAGCTTAAGGAAGATATGGAGTGCCTCTGTGCTAATAATAGCAGTAACAATTTTAGTTAAGAGGGAAAGCCCTTTAACACATTAAAATTATGTTCAGGTAGTAATCCCTCTAATTTTAATGAAAGTGGATTTAAAATCCTAAGAAGCAGAGTCCAGGTGGCTAGATGCACTGCTCTTAAGTGCTTGTGTAGTGATTTAAGGATTTGTTGATACTGATATTTTCTCTCTCTCTTTTTTTACACTGTATAGCTCATTTCATTGCAAAACAGTTGCATGATTTTCCCATTCCAAAGTCTTACTGCTTGTAAAAATCCATTAGACTGTCACCCATAAATAAAGTATAGTCTCAACTGGTTTTGGTCTTATCCATTAAAACTACTGTTTATACTTGTTTTAGTCACAGGCTAAGGCAAGATGGTATATAGATTCTTTAGAGTGTTTTAGATGTTTAACTTCAAGACTGGGTTCTAGGAACATATTTTATTACCTTGCTAGGTGAGAATTGATTTGAGCTACCTCTGCAGTCCCACTCTGTTGTATGCTTGTTTTAATAGGGAAAGCTGACCTTTTCAAGGAGCCTTCTGATAAAACTTGAAGTTCAAAGTGAACTGACCTTGCACACAAGGGTAAAGAGCAGGTGATGGTACTCCAGGCCTGTGAAATAATGGCTTCTCTAAAAATTGAGCACAGTAACTTCTAGGCTGAAGACAATACTGATGGACTCCTCCCCATGTGTGTGGAAAAGGAAGCCAGTATCTTCATACAAATTAGATCTGAGTAATAAACATGATTAGTTTGGCTCCTGAATTGTCATTTTTCATGAAGTGGCATTATTAAATGTGGGTGTCCTGGTCAGGAGATCGTGCTTTACAGACAGCTTTACTATTAGACCAAGGCTGACGTAAACTAATCACTCCCCTTCCCTCTTAAGCACTTTGTACAATGGTTTTCTTGTTTAGTACAAACGTTGAGGAAAGGCTGTCTTTGTCTTGAATACCATGCTGTGTTTTTGGCTATTTAACATAAATTGCTGCTCCTCTTTCTGCACACCTTGTGTTACGTTTTGCTCCCGGTCTAATCATGAAAACCAGCAATCTAGAGCAGTTTGGAATCTGTGAAAGTTCAGTCTAAACTATCCAGGCAGGCCAAGTGAGGGCAGCAAAGAGGAAATTATTCAAACATTTTGAGGGTTGAAATTACCCATTAGGTTCTTGAAAGCTCATGGGTAGCCACTCTAATTGTGAAAGGTTTATCTGTCTGTTTTATTGGAAAAGGACTGGAAATCAACATTCATTTTCTTAAGAGGTGTCCCAGTTTGTGACCAAGTATGTTGGCACAGTTTGAATTGATGCAGATCTATAGATCTTGAAGATCCCAATGATAGCTTAGATTATAAAATATGTGATACCTGTTCAGTCTTCTATTTAAGTCATTTCTGCTTTCGTCTGTTGTGCTCGTGATTTTTTTTATAGCAGCTGCAAGCCGCGTTCATCTTTCAGTTGGAATCGCAAGGGATTATAGAAGAAAATTGAAAAGCGCTTTCATTTAATTTTGTTCCCCTGATAACACGTGAATGTTGCAGCACTGTTTGAGTTAAGCTACAAACTACCTCTGAACTAGAAAAACTTCCATCTGCAAGTTGCAGACTATCCTGACGTTTCTGCTGGTGGTGCACATCCCATCTAGATTGTTAGTGGTTACACACATGTATTCCTGCATGTGTATTTGGGCTACGGTAATGGGATGCACCTCCCTCTTTGTCCAGGCACCTCAATCTGAGTGTGAGGCCAAAGACTTTGTCAGCATTGGTGAGAAGCGGAGTCCCTGAGGCACTGCGAGGAGAAGTATGGCAGCTGCTAGCAGGATGTCACAACAATGACCACCTGGTAGAAAAATACCGGATTCTCATCACAAAGGTAAAGTGGTAGATTATATATACAGTACGTATCATTTTAATTATACAGGTTTCCCTTGCTTTATGCTGTACACGTGCTCCTGGAAAACAGTGCATAACTTGAATTTGGATAAAGGGGAACCCATTTTACAGTGTAACAGATAGGGATCTGTTCCAAGACCTCGACTATACTGACCCCAAACCCATTTCTAACACTTTTACAAGGCCGTTTTGATACTCACCAACAGCAGACAGTACACACAAGCACTGGGCACTATCATAATGGGGATGGCAACTAAAGAAACACATGTTGTAGACAACGAGCAAGGAGCACAGAACCACAACAGAGACTATTTTGGTGTGTGTCACTCCCACAATGCACCACACAAAGCAGCTGACTGCAGGCTTCCACCACATCTGTTGCATAAAAGTGAATTTACCTTGCATATAACAAATTTTTGGCATAAGAGCGAATTCGCACATACAAAACCCACATAAAGAGAAGGAAACCTGTAATAGGATCAGAAGGTGGACTTGAAAGAGAATGACATTGAGTTTTAAAGGTCAGTAAGAATAATTCATTGTTGTATAATCTTAATAAGTCAATATTATACAAAACTCCCCCAAAATCTGTAGTATTTATTGTACAGTGTTATATCTACCACAGAATGATTTTTCCTTTATTCCCATTGATATTTCACACACACAAGACCTGTTTTAATTCACCAGTTAGGTATATGCTGGTGTGTTTCTAACTGATATGTGCTGTCAGACCTAAATGCAAATTCTCTTAGTTTTTGTACAGGAAATCCAAACAGATAACTCCTGTTATTTTGGTTCTAAGATGAAAATCCAGCCCTAATTGTTGATATTTAGCTAGTTTCTTTGTTGGATAACCTGATCAAGATTGTCTTGTGTGCACTGATCAGTTTAATGTTTTTTAGGTTTCGTTATTTAATGTTGTAAAACTTGGTTTTTAAGAACAACAGTAGGATTCAGAAAGTTCTGATGATCAAACAGCAGAAGTAGTGACAAAGGAAGGACCATGTATTGAGTCATCGTGCAACAGCGCCTTGCGAATTCCCCAGTCTACCAGTATCACACAAAATGAGAATGAAATGTCTTGCTGGCAGAATTAGTACTCTGAGTTGTCATTACCTGGATGTGTAAATTGTATTTTATTGTTCTCACCAAACGATCAAGCATTTAAGGATTAGGTTGAAAATGACTGTAGGCAGTTCACTACAAAAGCCCCCTGTCAGAATTGAAAATCATTGGTCTAAAAATAAACAGCAAAATGAGTCAACCTTTTGTATAACTGCGGTCTGGTTACACATAGTTTGACATGGATTTGCAAGGAATAATTACAGGCGTTATTCTGAGGGGGCGTGGACATTTGAAATAGAGACCCAGATAGGATGGGGGAGCCTCCTGCTTAACTCATATCGGCAGCGTTTAGATCACTTGCAAAATGTTCTGTCAAACTTTTTTCCTGCAGTGTGGAATAGTGTATCTGGAACTGAGGCTTTATCTGAGTTGTCTGTATCCATGGTCCCAATAATGTTTTTTCCATATAGGGCAGTCTTAACATCATAGGGAATAAAGCATAAATGTACAATAAATTGCATGAGTTATGAGACTGCAGAATGATCTGCAAAGGAAAATCTCATGGTTGCCCCTATTGTATTGTTGTAACCCTCAAGTGAGGAGACGATCACGTGGCCTGTTCACCCCTCCAGTATCTTGGTGCCAGAAAGAAAAGGAATGATGTCCCTGTGGTGCAGTGTGACACATGCTCCCCTATCAACCTGAGCAAGGAAAACTGTTAGTGGAAGAGTGTTTCCTTTTTCCACCTAAATCTGAAATTCTTCTGCTCTTTTACCTCTTGGTAGCAGCAGAGGAAATAACCTGGCTCTGATGCACTGGAAGTATCTCTAGCATCCAAGGCAGGGTGACTTGGCTGATTCAGCACTGCTGTCTAAAGAGAAAATAAGCTGGCCATTCAGCAGATACTAAGGAATTCACTTCTCGAGGAAAATTAGCTCCAAACAACTGTCTCCTGTCTCTGCCTCAGTCACGGGAAGTATTTGGCATATGTTCTTGTCAAGTTATCAGCTTAGGCAAACAAAAATGAAGCCTACTTTTTAATACAAATGTGCCATATTTGAGCATTGCTATAGCTGTCTTCATTGCCATGGCCAGAATGTCAGATAAATGAACATGAGCTCGGGAGCATATATGTGTAAAATTAGTGAATTCTGCTGAACGCCTTGTCACAAGGACATGAGAAAGGAAAGGAAGTAGAGACAGGCTGATACTCTGGCGGGTGAAAATAGGTTGTTTGGATGTTGCATCCTCCACAGCCTGCATGCAGAGCTAGAACAGCAGAGAAATAATAGAAGGGCTTCAGGGAAGCTCTAAAGAGGAGAGTGGGTGAAGAAAGCAAGAGTTGTTGAGTAGGACGTGGGAGCAGAGATCCATACAGGATAGCACTGGGGAAGCCTTAAAGGAGAACAAAGACTGAAGTAGAAAGGAAGGAGAACCTGACGCAAAGGATTTGGAGAGGAATTCAGCTGCAGTATTGACTGGGCTTGGGAAAGGCTGCTTTTCAGGGCAGTTCCAGAACACTTGAGCCACTTCCTTGGTTTTTTTCATGCACAGCTTCAACAATAGTCTCTTGTTTTATAAAAGGAAATGTAGGTAACAAGTGGATGACGTTTCCCAGGTGTGGCTACAAATTCCCAAGTCCTCATACCATGTGGTTGAGGACTTCAGCACCTGCCACCAAGTTTACCACCTTGCTTTTTGCAGCATTTTTCAATATTTTTGACCCCGGTGCAGGGCCGTAGCTCAGATTGACTCGTGGTGTTGATAGAAGTGTTGGATGCCTGGCAGTTTTACTGTCTGATAGAACTGTGTGAGAAACCTGGTGCTGTGCTGGCTGGCATCGTACTCTGCTGTCTGTGTAAAGCAGCATGTAACACTTCAGATATCTTTTGTTTCTATGTGGTGGATGTGCATCTGCAAACCAGGTGTCAAATTCACTTGGTGCGAGTGAAAATGATGAACATAGAGCATATGCTTGTGACTGGTGTTTGGCTTTCCACCAAAAAATCATGGTACTATCAAAGAATGACTTGAATGCTTTCCTTGGGATCATCAAGACTACTGCAGCTTTCTTCTTATGCTTCTCAGCAAGAGAGCTGGGAACAGCAAACTGTAATTTCTAATCACTCTATCAGACTGCCTTGGAAACCTGTAGTTTTCAGAACCTGTCTTTTGCTTCAGGGCAGAGAATAATGGCAGGTCTCGCTGAGATCTTTATCAACTTCTTTAGTTTGGTGACTGTCAAATTTTCTCATATTAATGCTTTTTTAAACAAATGACATTTGGTGTTGCTGAGCACAAGAGTGTTGAGTACAACGCATGTAAATCACAGGTGGCTCTCCTACCTCTCCTTCCACATGAACAAGTACTCTGCTGACCCAGCAAAACGCATCTGCAACGCTATCATATGCTTGCTAGATGGAGGGCATAATAAGCAAGTAGTTCTGTAAAAGGGCTGGACTGTATTTTGGCCTTGGCACTTAGATTTCAATTAACTACTTGGCAGTTTTGTATGTGGAATTTTGTCGTCATCATTCGTTACTTCAAGCGAAAGGAGAAAGTTCAGCAATATTCAGATCTGTGATGGTGAGCTGTGAATGCCTTCTGGTTCAGGCATATCTGCTAATCATCAGGGATGCCTCATTACTCCAGTTCTCATAGCTTTACTAGCCTGGTAGTACTCTGCCATGTCTTGCTTATCACTCCTGCATTTGTTGCTGCTTTTTCCAAGGCTGTTTCTAGGAGTGGTGGTGTTCAAAATTGCTTAATCTTTGCAGTGCAGTGTTCTGAAAGTGGTACATCCAGGAACGACTAATATTGTCATAGCTGAACTTCATGGAGGGCTAACGTGATACCTTAGGGCAGATGATGCAGATAGGCCCACGTGAGTATTCTCGTGATTGTTGTGCCCCTCCTGTCTCAATGTCAACCTCTTTGTTTCAGTAGCCACGGTTGATTTGTCAGTCTTTCTGTGACCCCAAACAGCAGCGAGGCCCCACATTAATAAGACTCCATGTTGACAGCTGCTTCAGAAGTGTTGGGCTTTTTTTTTGGTACAGTGTGTCTTGTGAGTGGAGTATTGGCTAGAAGCTGCATCATACGGTCTTTTTGATATTCAAGTGTACTTCCCCCTGGACTTCTGACCCTTTCTGTTTCCGGAAGGGGCGTCTTGCTTCCTTCTCTTCTGAGAGCAGCTCCTGGCCTGCTGCAGCTCCATGCCTCATTCTACACAGCTGCTAAACGGTGAAAGCAAAATGTCATCTGCTGTGTTTCACAAAGGCAGACCTGTGTGCTTTTTTTAAATCTATTTTTGTGGTATTGGTAATGGTTTGGAAACCAGCTCAGGAGGTGTATACTTGGAGTCCTTGTAGCCATTATTGTAATGCTAATTTATTACTCACCCTTTGTTTCTGTTGCCTGTGGTAAATGCTGGGCAGCTTTGTACGCTGTGCTTTCATAATGTGAGTAATGTTTAGATTTCACCATTACGCCCACTTTCACAAATTACTTCTGATTGGGAATTTGTGCACCATCTGCATGACCTTCTAAAGCCTGTAGCTGTCCCAGATTGCATGCTCAGGAGAGGTGTGAAAGAGCCAGCCAAAAGAATTGAGGTCATGTCACTGCTGGGGACAGAAATGGAACTTGAGAGAAACGGCGATCTGGACAGTCCCTAGGAGAAGCATCTGTTTCGGGTGGAGCTTGAATAGAGGGATCTTACTTGAGCGCAGCAGCCCTGGGTTTGGGAGATTAAGAGAAATCTCTTGCTTTGACAGTCTTTAGGGTTTTAACTATTAAGGTGTGCTGGGGTCACAGTTTCCAGCTTTCTTCTAATCACAAGGGCTAGAAATGGCTTTCCTTAATGGATGCTGACATTCCCAGGTATTCCAGAAACCTTAGGCAGCTGTGGTTTTAAGAAAAGAATCGCCTGAGGCAAGACTCACGATGAAATTGCTGCAGTTGACAACCCTGCAAATGTTCTTTTGTTGGTATTGGGTGTAATTAGCATGCTTTATACTTAGTCCAGAGCCCAAGGAAAGCATTGAAAGGAGCCTTATGAACTTCAGTGGGTATTGGATCAGTCCTTTCTGTCTGCAAAGGTGTTGGAAAAGAGTTCTGCCGACACCTTTATAACCTTTGTCTTTATTGCTTTAGGAAAAACTTTAGCATCAGCTTAAACTCTGTTTCCATCTGCCATGCTAGATTTCAAATGAAGACAACCTTCCATGCGCTTTGTTCCTGTTATTAATTGTCTAATGAGTTCAGTTAGGGTGAGAAGCTGAACATGACCTTTTAAGTTTGCTAACCACTGTCTGTCAAAATTGGGAAGCGTCCTCTTCCTCCTCTGCGTCTGGTACTATCTGGTAGTTGTAAATAAATGACAAGGTAAGTTGTTATATAGTGAATAACTGAATGCATTGATACTTTATGTTTGCAGTTGATTTCCATCAAGTATGCTATATTTCAATTATGGTGAAACAGCTTCAGCAATAAGATTAGAATCTGATTTAACTGGGGAACAAACATGATTCCATGAAAATTGCTGGCAAATGGCTGGAAGTTAGTAATCATTCACATCTTGCTAAGCAATGGGTGAACTAGTGTAAAACTTTTACCTTTTTTTTTTTAATAAGCCACTGGTTATTGGTCCCAACCAGTCTAATACATGCTGCATAGATAATTGGCAGCAATGAGTTTCAGCCAGACTGCCAGTAGTATAGATCTTCTTTGCAGAATTGCAACCAATAGTGAACAATTGGAAGACAACTTATTTCTGACTTGAGAATCTGGTTATCCAAAATCATACGTATGACACAAGTAAATAGTAGGCTAGCTGTTTTCCTCACTTAAATACTCCATGTTTAAAGGAAATGGTACAAATACTAGTCTGAAAGAAACAAAATATGGGGGGGGGGTTAAGACTTCATAGATGATTCCTGTAACTGGAATGTGAATTTCAGAGGTGCTGAGCACCCAACAATTCTGGTCGGAGCCTAGAAGACCTATGTTACCTTATGGGTTATCTCTTTGGGTTTGACTTAATGACTTCTCTGTGTCTGCATGGGGACACGTTTTTGTATGCTGTAAGTTCTCATGATTTGTAAGATGGGGAACAGAAGAATCTCTGAACAGTGCAGTCCTGCAGCAAAACCGTGTAGCATGGGCAGCCATCTCCATTGCTGCTCATCCAGCAGTCCTCTGAATCTCCCAACTTTTCACTGCCTTCTGCTTCTGAGATGCATAGAAGAAGAAGAAGAAAAAAAGAAAGCAGAGTATAGGTGTTGCAAGTGGCGGGGGAGCAACTGTTTTAATAAGAGATCTTGAAAATCTTCAGCATCCACATCACAACCAAACTCTTGGAAGGTCAACTTTATAACCATTGGATCTCAAACAGTGGCCTTGCAGAGCTCCTTTCAGCTGTTGATAAAGCAAAGAATTGTTTGTTTCCCCCTTAGAAAGGAAAGGAATGGGTTTTTGCTGGGTTTTATGGAGGGTAGTGAAGTACAGAGGGTAAGTGCAAATTGTTGTGCCAGCCAGATAAATGCACCATCAAAAAAAAAATTGGTGCGACAGGGACATCTTGTGGCACCTAAGGAGAAGCCAGCTGCTGGAAGGGGTTAGCTCCTGAATTTGCTGGAAGAGTTATCTCATGCGAGCTGCTCCTTGAGGCAGGTCTCCAGTGTAAACAGTTATCAGCATCAGTTGTGCTAGAACTTTTTAAAAGTCTGGACTCTTACTAGCTACTCTCTCTCGCTCTGTGTTTAGCTCCATGAGAACATAGTCCATAAAGGGCTTTGCCACATGCACGTTTTCAGTAGCTTGTAAAAACTTTTATAGTAAAGCACTAGATGAAAATGTAGCTCGGTTGCATCTCTTTACAGTGCTTGTGATGTTGAACAATGAACTTGCATGGTGGTGAAACCTGGCATGGGCTTCATTTACTTAGCTGTTCCATACTTACCACAATCAGATTTACCAGTGTGCATCTAAATTGAGATTTATGTGATTAATTTTAAGCTTTGCTGAGAGCCACAGATGCCTGGTTTCAGCTGAAATTGTGGATTCTCAGCACTTGGGACCATTCAGTCCTTAAATATCAGGTTAAATACATTATCATGTGAACCTGTAGTAACTGTGGGACTTGGTTAGAAAACTGACCTTTCACTTGTGGGAAACCAAGTTTAAATCCTGCTGAGTCTTGTGCTAATTGTGAGTTGTGCACACCACAAAACCATGCCAGAGTTTGGCATGACTGATCTGAGAGCCCATATTCAATGTAATACCATTTTCCCACCTCATGTGAAGTGCTTAGCTAACAGCTAACAAACAGACAAGGGTCTTTGGGTATCTTTTATTAGACCAATTAAATAGTTGGGAAATATTGTTCTTTACAAGCATTTGGGTACAAACACCCTTCTTCCGGCATAGGGAGAATCTGCTAGTGTTTGGGCACATCTACATGTGCATGAATGTGCTGAAGCTACGACCCATGAAGTTTGGTGCCTGTAATAAAAGGTACTAACTCAATGCACAGTAGCACTGGCACTTGCCTTTTTAGTGATGCTAATGCTCAGTAGACTAATCCTACTCCGCATGAGCACGGCTTTTGCTATGATGCACCAGCGCATAGCAGAATTCATCTACTGCACATTTAGCATCTTGTGTAGATGTGCCCTTTGGGTACTCTCCTGGGTGCAATCAAGGCTTAAGCTGACAAACACAAATTCTTCTGTTCTTGGTTTTTTGGGTGATGGGCAGCAGCGTTGGGCAAACCTGTGTCAGTCCTGCTCATAACAGCCATAAACTCCGATTCAGACTTCTCAAGAGGTTTGAAACTGGTTCAGAGGATCGAAAGCAGTCAGAAACTTTTGCGGTTTTAACAATCAGGACTGGTGGTAGAAGTGATATCTTGTATCAGACCAAGTAGATTTTTGCACAGATGTGCAAAAAAAAAAAAAAAAAAAATCTCGTGGTTGTAGACCTTCTGATAATTAAAAAACCAAACGAGCGCCGGCTGTAGTAACAGCCCGGGTTCTTCAGGTGAATCTGAGATCTTTCATTAGACCAACTTATAGTTGGAAATTTTTTCCAGCAAGCTTTCAGGTGTGAATGCCCGTGTGAAAAGCATCGTGAAGCAGCCCGCTGCTTTTTCTCTGTCTTCGCTTGGTGGTTTCGGAGAGCGGGTGCAAAGCGGGGTCGGGAGGAG